>NC_133619.1:270331104-270448604 GCF_048593235.1 Sminthopsis crassicaudata | reverse complement strand
TTAATCTCCATATTTAACCTTCTACCAGTAAATCTCTTATCTCACAGGGTATATTTTATGACTAAACTTGTTTTTTAGGATATTCACAATTAACTTTAACAGCATGTACTACAATATTATAAAATTTTTCTTTTTGTTTGAAATTCATATTCAGTTATGTCTCATGTTGTAACTTGAATTAGATTTAAAATTTAGAATGTTTTAGATTTAGGAACTTATTTAACTATACTAATATTATCTGGTGTCCTAAATATTAGCCACCTCAGGTTTTTTGTTTGTTTGGTTTTTTGTTTTTTGTGTTTTGTTCTTTGTTTTTGTTTTTGTTTTATAGGTAAGATATAAAAAATACATTGTATCTTCAATAATGAACATTTTCCTAGACAATAAAAATAAAACTTTAAGCAAGTTTAGAGATAATCTTAGTTCCTTAATTTCATAGACTTTGAAACAAAATGAAAAACAAAATTAATCAGTTAAACTAAAGAGGCATTTTTAACTGTTTACTGTGCTGCTGACATTGTCTTAGATGCTAGAAATATAAATACAAAAGTGAGATAGTTCCTACCCTTAAAGATTTTTGATCCTTGGTTTGGGAGAGGAAAGAAAGAAATGTTTACAGGTAAGTAAATAAAAGACATTCACAACATAAAAACAGTGTAAGGAAGAGATGGGGGAGGGTCACTAATTACAGGAAAACCATGAGAGGCTTGAAGGAAAAGATAATTGAGGTGAAATATGAAGAGCAGAAGTTAGGAAGGCAGGATATTCTCAGTGTCGAAAGCAGCTGTTCAAGGTTCTAATTTGTGGTCAGTCTGAAAAGACATGGAGGAACCACCTTACAAGTTTGCATTTTTTAATAGAGATAATGCAGGTCCCCACTGCAGCTTCTTGAATAGTCAAGGGACTTGGTCAGATGGGCACTTCAGAAATAGTTGTAATGAAAGGAAAATAATTATGAGCCTATTATGATAGTTTGGGAAGAGTTTATTAGCATCTGGAGAGAGGTGGGGTTTTTTGTAAATAGAGAGGAGGGGAGTGATTAATCAACCAAAGTTATATAGTAATTGGAAATGGGTGAGCAAAGAGCTGAGAAATACTCCCTGGAAAGTAGATTTGAGAGTTATTTGCATATTTGCATAGTTTAGCCCTTAGGAAGGGATGAAATGAGAAAATCTAAAGAGAAAAGGAAAACAGGCCCAGCTTATGCACATCTAAGAAAAAAGACATGAACAAATGATTCTACAAAGCAAAACTAGAAGAATGATACAAGAAAAATAAAAGTCTCTTCTAATATGGTAGACAACTAGTAAGTAAACCTATACAGAGGGTATACAAGATAAATTGAAGGTAATTAACAAGGAAGGCTAGTAGCATTAAGGGAAATTAATACTCCCATCTCCCATCTCTTTTAACTGGCTGTTCCCTACCCTGGGAATGCTCTATTCTACTCAACCTCACCCTGACACCTTGTCATGTGAATTTTCCTGATTTTCTTTTAAGATTCATCCTCTTTCAGGAAGTCTTTCCCAGTCTCCTCACATTGCTTATACCTTCCCCTCTCAGATTGCCTTCCATCTACTAGGTTCCTTCCTTTCCTTCCTTCCCTCCTTCCTTCCTTCCTTCCCTCCCTCCCTCCCTCCCTCTCTCCCTTCCTTCCCTCCTTCCCTCCCTCTCTCCCTCTGTCCTTCCCTCCTTCCCTCCCTCTCTCCCTTCCTTCCTTCCTTCCTTCCTTCCTTCCTTCCTTCCTTCCTTCCTTCCTTCCTTCCTACCTACCTACCTACCTTCCTTCCTTTCTTTCTTCCTACCTTCCTTCCTTCCTTCCCTCCCTCCTTCCTTCCCTCCTTCCATCCTTCCTTCCTTCCCTTCCATTCCCTCCTTCCCTTCCATTCCCTTCCTTTCCTTCCTTCCTCTTTCTCTGTCTCTGTCTGTCTCTCTCTCTGTCTATATCTACTTGCTTACATGTTGTCTCCCCATTAGAATAAACAACGTAGGAAATACTTCTTTCAGTGTGTGGCACATTATAAGCACTGTGTAATTTGTTAGGTGATTTACTGGCCTGCTGACTGCCTGGTTTGTGAAGAGAAATGTTTGAAACAGCTATCATTCATGAAAGAAAAGTAGGATTGTCCTGTTGCAGTGGATACTATCACCTTGTAGTGGACTCTGTTCATGGTTGTGTGTTAACCAGTTCTAATGATACATCTGTTTATTGGTGAAAATCTTATCTTTTTCGTATAATTTCTATGCAACCACACTTTTAATGTTTAAAGTTGTTTGTTTTTCTTCTGAAATCTTTATCTCCTGTCTTCCCCTACCCCTTATTCTGAGAGTAATACAACTTATTAACTATGGCAAAAATATATTCAGTTCTGAATTTTTCCAGGGAAATTTTAAAATGGAACTTTAACTTGCATTAATCGGTTTCAAGCCTGAATACTTTGCTCAGTGTTTTCCTTGAATAGTAATAGTTCCTATATGCAGAAGTTGTTTTGAAAGTCTTAGTTCAGTTTTAAGGTATATTTTGCATGCACATATGTGTATAGTTTTAAAGATTTATTTTCCTCACAATAACGGAATTAAGTAATGGTTTTAGTCATTGTGCTATACCATGATGATACCTTCCTTTAAACCAAGGATAGAGACTTTCTTCAGCACTTAACTTTAAACAAAAAATGCCTTATCATCCCCTAATTTTGTGGCTAATTGGAAAAGACAGTTTTATAGATTAGAAATGATACTTAATCCAAAAAGCATATATATATTGGCTTTTGGATTTTTTAAACTTATAGGTATGTATAAAACGAAAATCATTAATTTATATTTTACTGACAAAATTTTTTGATAATCTAAAAGTGACTTTTGAAGGTTTCCTTTTACTCTTAATAAAGGAATACCAAAAAACATGTACCCTAACATGAAAGAGAATAACTTTTTATACATAATTTAGTTTACTTACAAATAAATGTGTTTATTACATGTAATAATGCTTTGAGGATTACATTACAGTTTATATTAATTCTTTCAATTTATTGATTTATTAAGTCACTTAATGATTTTCTGTAAAATACAACCTATATCCTTCCTTGTCATTACTTTCAGACACAAATTAAAGTATTGAATCTTTTTCTTATAAAATATTATATTACCTAATTCTATCACTAATTGGCATGGACCTTTGCCTTCAGTTAGGGCAAATTAGTGAGGCCTTATTTTATCTAAATAAAATAATGAAAATTATTTTGACTTTGAAAGTTATCTAATATCCCCTTTATTTTTCTCCTTCATCTCACTCCACCTCTCTTTTCTGGAGAATCCATATTGAATATAGCATGACCTCTCAGACTGATACTTAAAACTTTAAAAGACTTCTTGAATTATAGGTGCAAGGAAAGAAAGGGTGATAACTGGAGAGAACACTGGCTGCAGGATTTGCTATATTGTAATTAATGTTACCAATCTTGAAAGCAAAAATTTGCAAATGGATGGAGTGGAGAAGTATAATTTTTATGATGGAAAGACCTGTTAAAGTTCCTCCTCTCAATTTTTCTTCCAATCTCCCTTTCAGCAAAGAATATTAATAGTCTTATTTGTTTAATTACTTTTAAGCACAGGCATAGAATTCTATTAGCCAAGGTAAAGGATGTTTATTGACATCTCATTAACACAAAAACTGTCTTATACATTATCATCTGTCCTACCTAGCCTTTGAAGTAGACTGAATTTATGCATGAAATTTTCATAGTTCTCCAAACACACACACACACACACACACACACACACACACACACACACACACACACAGTGCAAGATTTCTGCTGATTTTTCTTTGTCAGCACTTCCTCATTCTCTCTCTACACACATATTGCTATTTCCTAAGATTTGATTCTTGTTCAATATTCTTAATCGTATCCCCATTTTTTGCTATTCCATACATTATCTGCTCATGTCTAATTTTTCTTTGCCTTCTGAGGTGATACCTAATTGTATGAATACATTGTACTTAGTAATGACTGAGGAAAAAACTTTTTCTTTTTTCCTTTCTTCCAGACTATGATTTTTAAAAAGAACTTAAAGGAAATGCTTATGGTTCTCTTTTATTTTTGTAGTTTTAACTAGTATAAATTAACAAAAATAATTGGCTTCAAATAAATTTAGGGAAGAATAGTATAAAATCTGTCTTTTATTTTCAAGGGTTTAGAAGTAGTGGTGTGTTTAAAAACTTAGTGTGGATTGTGACCAGAGATAGTAGTGATTATGGAATAAAACTGATTAGGGCAATGGTCTGTTGTACATAATTTTACTTAAAAGTTAAAGTTACGTAGGTCTGGAATGTTGTGGTATAAGAGGCATTAGTTGAACAGTGTGTAAAAATGAGGGCAGTGAGTCATTTAAGCTGTTTTCTCTTAAGTTTTCATATGATAGCTCCATTGTTTTGAAGTATTATGAATATCATGAAGTAGATTGCATTCCATAGCCAAGTATACTATTTTTCATGAATATCACCACTAACTTGTTTCAGATCTACATACTTTTAAAATTGCTAGTAATAAGTAATGTATTTATTATTTTCTTATAACCTTCAAAAAGTGAAGTTATGCTGAGAGATTTATTCATGGTTATGCTAGACTTACATTATTTACATTAAATGGCTCTTTATCTTGATATTACTGATACTTTACTAGCTATTTTAATTGGTACTGTCAATTCATCATAATGCTTTTGGTGATTATTACTATATGGTAAAAAGATAGAAATGTGAGTTTCTCTTTTCTGTTTATAAATTGTAATTTTGTCAGAGGCTCATTAAGCCATTTAATTACAATTATAATGAACCTCTCACGTTTTCTTTTAAAAACTATTAACTATTTTTTATTTTCTTGTTCTCTGCATTTAAGCACTATTTCCTTTTTTGATTTTTATAATGTAAAATTTATTTTGGCAGAGTTTTCCAATCATCCTAAATTGTGGTGTATCAAATTTAAGTAAAATGATTTTTTATTCTGCTGTTGTATATAAACAGTGGACCAAATTTATCTAAAAATATTTTAAAGAACCTAGTCAGTTATTTTATTTATAATAGGGATCCCCTGATGAATGAGAAACTATTTGTCAGTGCAGATTTACAACTGCTCTGAAACATGGAAGTCATTGAAAACATTTCATGATTTACCAAATACAGGTCAGCTTACTGTCCATTATGGTCTTCTTTCGTGCTTTCTTTCTTTCTATTTCTTTTTCTTTTTTTAATATTTGCTATATACAGATTGATGGACCAATTTTAGGAGGAATTCATTTTAAGCACTTTTAATTTTATTTATTTATTTAATTTTTATTTGTACTTTATATTCATTATGTCATTGTTAAAACGTAGCATAATGAATAGAAAATCATTCTTTGGATGTACTCCTTTGGAATAAACCTTAAAGGATTTGGGTTTGATTTAAATTCTACTGATGATATAACTTGACTCTATGATATAAGGTCACTTAATTACTCATTACCTCCAAGCAGCTCTCTTAATAGTATAAATTGCAGAGTTCACCAGTTTGCATTGGTAGATAAAGTTTTCTCACTAAAATTTTCTTGTACCAAGAAATAACAAGTTGGGGATGGGAAGATAACTATTTTTAGTCCAGATCTTTGATTTCTTAAGCATAAGTGGGTTTCATTATCAAAACTTCTTTTACTGTTGCTTATTATCAACTTGTCTGTAACTTAGAGTTTCTTTGAACACCGAAAAGTTATTTTTACCATGATTATACCTAAAAAAGTGTCAAAGATAGGTTGTAAATGTAAATAGAAAATTAAATTGAATCAGAATTGAATGGGGGAAGCCAGTGACCTAGATTATATTTGGAAATTGCATAGTGCTTTTTTAATGACCAAAAGCATCTCCCTGAAACAAAGGCATATCTTTTTAATACTACTCTTAAATTATTCTGATGGTGATATTCAATGGCTCTAAATGAATCTGTGACGTAAAATTCTAATTAGGGGAAATAACGTATAAAATAATACTAGTTTTTTCAAAGAATTGAAAGTTGAGTTCTCTTGTCTCTCCTTTCCAGTATTCCTTTTATTATAATTATGCTGCTTTTACCAAATAGCACTAGGCTTGGACCAAATCTGGGTGAATAAGACATTCCATAAGAGAAGTTTGACCTCAAAAAAACTCATAATTACCTATAAATTAAATTGGGAATATTGTCAATAGTGTTACTTTCACTGCCATTTCCAAATTAATTCATAGGAAAAGTATTGTTCCCAATGGTAATTTAATAGCCCAGTAACTTAGGTTTTCATTGTGATATTATTGGGAAAAAGGCTTTATATTCAAACATATTTTAAAGAATTATATTCAAAGAATTGAAAAATGTCTGTAGTTTATCTTATTTTATGGAATAAGATAATATTTGACAATAGATATAGTTTAGATATAGTTTGGATATATTTTCCTTTCCCAATGGGAAAGATAATAATCTAGACTTTTATAATTAAAACATTTTAACTTTTATTATTATGATAGACATCCACAAACACTAACATTTCCCTACAGAAAAAAGGATGCACTGAAACTCAGAATCTTTACTGTATATACCTGTGTGTGTCTGTCTATCTGTCTGTCTGTGCCTCACTCCTCTTCTTCCCCTCCCCCCCCCCCAATACATATCTGTGTTCCTAATTTAATGAGTTTGGCCCCATTTTTCTGTCTTTAAATTTTTTCTTCTGATTTCCTTTTTTTTTTTTTTTTTTTTTTTAAGAGACATCATCACTCTACTTCAAAAGCCTTCCATTATAACAAACGAGTATAATCATTCAATCATATAAAACAAATCCATACTTTGGTTATGCCTGAAAATTTGTATTAATCAATTGATGGACATTCACCTTGTTTTCCAATAATAACACAAAAGTATTGCTATAAATTTCTTTATAAATATTATTCTTAGTCATATTATTATATTTAGGGGTATGATTTCACATAATTTTTCAGAATAGTAGAATAACTAAACAATTATCCCAACAGTCTGTCCTCCCCAAACTACCAAGAATTCTCACTTTCCTTTTTTGTTATCTTGGCTAATCTCATGGATATTGGGTGGAATATCAGAATTGTTTTTATTTGTAATTTGGAATTCTTGCCTTCTCTCCCCTAAGGCTTTCTTTCAAGAATTCTTCCCTATCCATTGTTGTGAAAAGTTTCCTTTCTTTGTTTTTCTAACTTTTTCATGATTTAACTTTTTTTTTTTTTTTTTTTTTTTTTTTTTTTTAACCTACATCTATTTGGAGTTTATTGTAGTATAGCTTGTGGTATTGATATCACCCTCATCACTTACATTCCTTACAGCTTCTTTCCCTCCCATACTCTCTAATTTTTTTTTTTTTTAATTGGAGCTCTTGGTGCTTATCAGATAATATGCAACTATTTCCTACTTTTTTATCTAATATATTTTACTGATCAATTTTTAAATTTTTTAAACTAGTACCAATAATTTTGATGGTTACAGTTTTATATTGAGATACTCTTTTGCCTTTTTTTCTTTTATTTACGATCTCTAGTTCCTCTAAAATGGATTTAGTTATTAAATTTTCTAATTCTGTTATAAAGGAATCAATCTTTAATAGTTTTATTGTTATATCAGTAAATCTGTAATTTGATTTAGATGCTATTAGGTATTTAATTTCTCTCCAATTGGTTTCAGACTTTCTTTCTGCAAATAAAAATTAAGGTATTTTTCTAGAACTGACTTTTGCCCTGGAATTACTATATTTGGTTAACTAAATATGTTATTGTTTAGAATTCTAATTTTCATAGATGGCATTTGGATTACAAATTAAATTAATTCTAACTCAAAGAATGTTTTCTGCTTTCTGAGTAAAAATAATGCACAATTGATTTCATGTCATTCTTTTTATTTTTAAGGAATCTTGGCAAAAATGGCTTGTCCAATAGTAGCATTTTATTGGATAAATGCCCACCTCCACAACCACCACCATCACCATATCCTCCCTTGCCAAAAGACAAGTTGAATCCACCTACACCTAGTATTTATGTGAGTAGAGCTAATTTAATAGAAATAAATCAATCTGTGTTAAAATTTGTTTAAAAATGTCAATATTTGTTTTTTAAAAAGTGCTGATTTTAAAGGAAATTGCTATTAGGAAAAATATTGTTAGAAATACTGGGATAACCTCAATATACTGCGTTTATTAGTTTTGAAAGGAGGAGGGTTGATGTAATTAATAGAAAACAGCTATCCTTTAAAATATAATTGCATTAGAATAAAGAGAGTCCAATAGCTTCAAAAATCTGGTTTTGAATTTTCTAGAACTTCTTATAATTGTATGATTCCAAGCTAGTCACTTATCATTTTTTTTTTTTAATTAATCTGTAGAGTAGGTTATCTTTCCTATCAGTATCCTCCCTCCTTTTTCTTCCCAATGCCACAATCTACTAGTACAAACCATCATTACCTTTCATCTAGGACAATTGCAGTCTATCTAGTTTTCCTTTTTTCATTCCATAAGTATGGACTCTTTTCTCCCTATTTCACATTTAGCATCGTTGGATGCAAAAGATACTGTCATGCCCATTTGCTTAATCTTTCCTCATTAGCCTCCATAGGCTCCCTGTCAATATCCTGCTTTTCTTGTTAGCCTTGTTTCATGTCATTCACACTGGCCTAGTTGGTACTGTGACTTGTTTATATTTACTATTTTCTTGCCCTAAAGCTCACTTTAGTGCTTTTGTTCTTACAATATTTTTCAATGCCTGAAATTTCACTACTTACCTGTCTTTTTAGAACTTTGCTCAGTGGACCTATCCTCTTTTCCTGTAATTTCAGTCAGTAATAATTCCGGTTTAAAAAAGTAGACTGAGGTCCAGTTTTTCACAACACATTGGTGAAGATAGTACTAGAATCTCTCTGATCAAATAAATCTAAGTTCAGTGTTCTTTCTACCTGATTAGTGGGGGAAATGAAATAGTTACATGTATTATAATTTGCACCATTCAAAATTAAGATTATGTTATTTGGTAATTGGTGCTAATACGATGGGAGTTATTTAGTGCAAATTAAAATTATGAAGGCACTTCAGAGAATCCATTATTTGCATTTATTGAAACCTATTGTACTAGTCTTTCATGTGATACTTTTTACTCTGTTTTTGGTGAAATTTAATATTTTCCTTATTCAAATGTCTATTCCCCAATTTGTCTACTTAAGACAATAAGCTTCACAAGGGAAGGAATATTTACTCTTTTTATGTATAGTTCAGTAGTGCTTATAATAGACAATAATACTTGTTGAATTGTGATTAATATTTTGCAGTACTTGACAGGTGATTTTCGTGAAGGTAGAGTTAGATACTGCATGTGAAATATTCCTTAGGAGAAGAATGATAAGTGTAAAGCAAAATATGGTGGTAGTCATAAAAGATCATCACTCAAAATCAAAATTGGAGTCATATGTACATAATAATATAGCATATAAAATTTGAGATCCTAAAGTTGTAAAAAGATGGTATTAGGAAGTTGGGCATGGTTTCTTTCACAAGGTCACTACCCAAAGTGGGGTTTGTTTTTTTCTAACTTTGATATTCATTTATTAAGTACTTATTTTTGCAGAGCCCCATTTTTGGGACTTGAAAAGATCCAGATTCAATTAAAATGATTTCTACCCCTCTAGGAATTTACAACCTAATAGTAGTAACTAACATTTATATAGCATGGTAAAGTTTACATAGCACTTTGAAAATGTTATTTTCCTCACAGCAGTTCTGGGAAGAAGATATTATTATCTCCCTTTTATACATGATAAAACTAAGGCAGACAGAAGTCTTAGGGTCACATAGGTAGTAAGTGCAGTAGGCTGACCTTGAACTCTTGTTTTCCTGATTCAACACCTACAACTCTATAGGCAGCCCTGAAGTCAGGAGGACTTGAGTTCAAATATGGTCTCAGATACTTAATACTTTCTAGCTGTGTGACCCTGGACAAGACTGTCTGTCTCTCTTGTCTGTCTGTCTGTAAGAGAGAGGGAGGGGGGTGTGTCCTGAATGTTGCACTACTTCCCTACTACACTGGCTCATTTTTCTACTAGAATTCATTGACAAAACTATTTTCCTTTATCCTCCATCATTTTTCATTTCTGATAGTTGTGAGGTGGTAGCTCAGAGTTGTAAGGCAACTTTGCCTTTCTCTAATCAATATGTAGAACAACTTTTCATGTAACTTTTGATTTCTTCTGAAAACTGACTTTTTTTTTTTAACCCAGTTATTGAGGAATTGCTCTCATTTTTAGAAATATGAGAGTTTCATTTATATTTAAGAAATGAAGCCATTATCAGAAGAACTTGATATAAAATTTTAGAGTATTACATCATTATCCTATGGCTCCTTTTAGCAAAGTATATTTTCCCTTTCAATTAGGTGGTTTTTTTTTTTTTTTTTTTTTTTTTTTTTTTTTTTTTTTTTGGTTTTTTTGTTGTTGTTGTTGCTTTTGCTTTATCTGAGATTGTGATTGCCATATACTTTTATTTTAGCTGAAGCATAAAATATTGTGCTCAAGCTCTTTATCTTAAATCTGTGTGTGTCTTTCTGCCTCAAGTGCTCTCTCTTGTAAAATATATTGTTGGATTCTGGTTTCTAATTCATTTTATTATCTACTTCTGTTTTATAGGTAAGCTTTTGTTCACATTCACATTTGTGATTATTAATTACCTTTATTCCTTCTATTTATTCTTTTCCTCTCTTTTTCATCCTGTCCCTCCTTTAAAAATATGTTTTGCTTTTGACCTATGTCTGCCTTAGTTTACCCTTCCTTTTATATCCCCTTTACCTAGCTATTGTCTTTTATTCTCTTTCCCTCCAATTTCTGTTTGTGCACAAATGTGTACATATTCTCTTTGAACCAATTCTGATGAGAGCATAATCTGCCTCCTCATCCTCATTTTTCCTTCACTTCCCTCCTTGCACACATCACTAATGGGAGAAAATTTTACCCCATTCTATCTCTACCTCCTCCCAGTATATCCCCCTATTTTTTTTTAATTTTGGAGATAATTGCAACATAATCAACTTACCTCTCTGTTTAGATTCCATTTAACTGCCCTAATAATAATAAGTTCTAAATAATTTTATATACATATAAATCATCTTTCTATATAGGAATCTAAACAGGGTAACTTTGTTGAGTGCCTCTATGGTTAGTCTTTTATTTTGTTTATTTGTTTTTGTTGGGGTTTTTTGTTTTTGTTTTTGCTGAGACAATTGGAGTCAAATGACTTGCCCAGGATCACACAGCTAGGAAGTGTTAAGTGTCTGAGGTCATATTTGAACTCAGGTCCTCCTCACTTCAGGGGTGGTGCTTTATCCACTCCACCAACTAGCTGCCCCTCATGTTTATTTTTTGTGCTTCTTTTTGGTCTTATGTTTGAATGTCAGATTTCCTATTTAGCTTCTGATCTTTTCATAAGGGAATGTTGAAAAGTTTTATTAATTAAATGTTTCATTAAATTTCATTTTCTTCCCCAAAAGATTAATCTTAGGTCCTTTGCCTTTCAGCATATCATATTCTAAGCCCTCCACTTCTTTAATGTGGAAGCTGCTAAATCTTGTATGTTCCTATAGTCCCACAGTGTTTGAATTTTCTTTCTGGCTTTGGCAGTGTTTTTTTCCCTGACCTTGTAGCTCTGGAATTTGATTGTATATTCTCTTTCAGGAGATGAGTAATAGATTCTTTACACTTTTATTTTACCCCCTTATCTTATATATTGGGTCAGTTTTCCTTGATAACTTTTTAAAAGGTGCTGTCTAGGCTCTTTCTTTGATCATGACTTTTAGGTAGTCCAATAATTCTTAAGTTATCTCTTCAATCTGTTTTTATGGTCAGTTGTTTTTCCAGTGAGATGGTTCATATTGTTATTTTTTTCATTATTTTGATTTTGTTTTATTGTTTCTTGAATTTCTCATGGAATCATTAGCTTCTACTTGGCCAGTTCTAATATTTAAAGAATTAAGGATCTTCAATGAGCTTTTGTATGACCTTTTCTCTTTGGTCAATTCTCTTTTTTTAAGTTCTTTTCTCCAATGAGTTTTTTTTTTTTTTTTTTTTTTTTTGTTTTGTTTTGTTTTGTTTTGTTTTGTTTTGTTTTTTGTTTGTTTGTTTTTTTAATTCCCTGCCCCTCTTTTTCCTTTTGGCCTATTCTCCTTTTAAAGTAGTACTTTTCTTCAGTACTCTGTGCCTTTTTTACCAAGCTGTTTATTATTATTATTTTTTAATGATTTTCTTGGATCACTTTCATTCCCTTCCCAGTTTTTCCTGTCATTCTTATCTCTTTTAACTCTACTAGGACTTTTTTTAGAAGCCATGGATCCAGTTATCTTTTTTTTTTTTTTTTCAGGCTTTATTAATAAATGGTTTCACCTTGTTGTCATCTTTTGAGTTTGTGTCTTGATATTCTCTGCTACTGTGGTAACATATAAAAGGTCAAGTTCTAATTATTGTTTCTATGGTTTGCTCATTTTCCTGCCTTATTCACTTCATATTTTGTTAAAGTTGGGCTTTGCTCACCTATAAGTGAGGAGGCACCAAACCAAGCTTCAGATTTTTTCATACTACTATTTTCAGAGCTATCTCTGGGGATCTGCAAGTTTTTAGGTTCCAAAGTAGTTCCTGAGAAAAGTGTGCTCACTACTTTCTGGTCTTTATGTTGAAAGTTCTCTCCACTCCTTCTTCCCCTGTTCCTCTGCAACCACAAATAGCTAAGGCCTGATAATCCTATAAGGGCTAATGTTTCACTCAGATTGAAAGCTGTGACCAAGGCCCTTTCTACTTTATGAAAGATCACAAGCTGGAGATCTCCACCCTGGAACTATGACCCAGAATTATATATACATAATAGAGTTGCCAATCAGTGCTCAGTATCTACAAGGGGATTCCATTTAATTTGTTTCTGACCAGTTGTCTAACCCGGTACTTATTTCTTATGCTGAGAGCTAATGAAACAGCTACTTTAACTGTCCCAGTCACCTCAAAGACCCATTGCAGGTACTCCTGCCATGTTCAAGTTCTCTGCCCATATCAGTGTGACAGATTTCTGGAGACTTCCTAAGTTGTCTTTTGCTCTGATCTTTTGTTGGTCCTGCCACTCCAAAAATTGATTTGAGGCATTATTTAAAGTTGTTTGTACAGAAATGTTGGGAGTGTTAACTTTGGTCCCAGGCTATACTATACCCACTTGGCTCCATCCAGCATTTCCAAAATAGTTTGTATTACAATGGTCTATTTTCCAGAAAAATATGTATTTGTTTTGGAATGTGCTTTGGAGATTTGATTCCTTCTGCCCTCTAGAGGCCAAATAAATGTGATTTATACCAGTAGCAGGAAAAATTAATAGGAATGATGGCTTTTTTAATATTTAATTTTTAAGTTATTTTAAATATGAGATTTATGACTATAGTAAAGTTTAAACTGTTTCCTTCTCTAGCTATCTAGCCTTATTTTGGATAATGTATATTATAATTCCCTTTTTTTATGATTTTGTAAGATAAATTTTAGTTTCATATCTATTGTTTTCAATGGTTAAGGGTTTTTGGCAGTTTTATAAAAATTTTCATTGTTATGAGGAAGAATGATAATTAAGTTATTAAAATACCTCTAATTCATACAATTAAAATGTGTATTTGGTGAATTTTTTCTAAATTTGAACATTGTCTTGAATGGAAAAACTCTGATCATCTATCTTCTCATAAGTCATCTTATTCTCATTCAATAGTAGAATGAACTTTTTTAGTTTAAAATTAGAAAACTTACCACTTAATTTTGGAGTACTTTGAAATTTGTCATCTTTAGTAGTTAAAAACAAACTACAGTTTTTCTGAGATCTAACAGTACATTTTAATTTTGCAGTTGGAAAATAAACGTGATGCTTTCTTTCCTCCTTTACATCAATTCTGTACAAATCCAAACAACCCTGTTACTGTAATACGTGGCCTTGCAGGAGCTCTTAAATTAGGTATGGTTTGTTTTGTTTTTTATTGGTTAACAGAAATGAAACTTGTACAAGAGTCATTTGGAATTCCACATCTTAATTGTAATATTCCAGCTCAACATAGTTATTTTCTTTTCTTGATTTTTTTTTTTTTTTTTTTTTTTTTTTTGGTACATCTATAATGTATAATCTTTCAATTTGTTAGAAACTTCATTCTTAGTGGGGTAGGAGGTGTGATATTTTCACACATACATACACCCTACAGAGATTTTCAGTTTCCTGTTAGGATGGATTTAGAGAAAATAGTTTCTGTTTTAAAATGTTCATAAATTAGGATAAAGTACAGTGTACCAAGAATGTCTATGAAAGTTTGATTCCTTAATATCTTAAAAATAAATGTTGGTCGTCTTGATGGTGGTGTGCTTTGGAGTATATGTAAATAGGTGATCTTTTTGCATAGTTTTCCATCCTGTACCTTTTAGTGTCACTAATATTAGTGACAACCTGAAAGTATATATTAATCCTCATTCAAGAAATACTATTATTTATTAATTGAAATTTATTTTCTTTTAAAGACCTGGGACTTTTCTCCACCAAAACTTTGGTAGAAGCAAATAATGAACATATAGTGGAAGTGAGGACACAATTATTGCAACCCTCAGATGAAAACTGGGACCCCACTGGAACTAAGAAAATTTGGCGTTGTGAAAGTAATAGATCTCATACAACAATTGCTAAGTATGCACAATATCAGGCCTCCTCGTTTCAGGAATCATTGAGGGTAAGTATTTGGATGTTTATTCTAGCGCTAACAACAGGCTGAAATGTCTCTGAGTGATATCATTTTATTTATATTTTAGAAGTGTTAATAACTACCATCTAAACAGTACCCTTTTAAAGCCTAAGTAGACTTCTCTTTGATATATTTTTTATTGACTATAAATAAGGGATTTAAAATTTTTGTGTCTTGTTTTTCCTATAAAAAATATGAACTTTAAACTTTTTTTTGTTTACTTTAAACAAAACATCAGTAAAAGATAATTAGTAAAGATAATTCAAAAATTAAAAAAAATCATACTACCCAATTTAAAGAAGGTAAACACAACTTAAAGAAAATAAAAAAAGGTGAGGCTTTGATTTCATTTTAATTTCTTCTATATCATTACCATAGTAGCATTAAAGAAAAAAGTAGCGTTTTCTAAGTTTTTTTTTTTTTTAAGTAAATAATATTTTAAGGGAAACTTATTTTAGGAAACATGGACTATTAGAATAAGAAGTAATGCTTTTTACCCCTATTAATTTACATGGACTAGCTCTCCAAGCTTTACTATTTGTCCTTTTTCTTTTTCTCAAATCTGTGAGGGTCTGTTTCTTTGTTTTGGTAGATCTAATGGATTTTATCTGTATGGGAAACTCCTTAGTGTATAATTTCCTTCCACTATTGCAGATCTCCAGCTCATCTGAGCCGGTCCAATAAAATAACTTGAGGGCACTATAACTTGTGTCCATGGTACTTGGGAATCTATCATTTAAAGAAAATAATTTCGCATTCCTTTAAAAATACTGCAGAAAGAACTAAATCCTTTAAGGATACAATTAAGTGCATATACTACACATTTATGTTGTTATTAAGCCTGCTTATAAATGTATTCTTCATTTATCACAATTCTTTCTAAACTTGCTTCTAAATTGCTTTCTAAACTTCTGCATATATATTATTATATATATTATACATAATAAATGGCTTATATTGACTGAAAAATTCATTTTCCCTTAGCTAACATGCTAAAGAGTTACTCCAAACTGTCAAGTCTAGTCCTTAGATGTCACTAAGCCTGTAGGGAAACCTTTTCAGCCAGCTATAAGATTTAATAACTCTTCTTCTCTTCTAGTATAGCCTTGGAAGAGTTGCCTTCATGTCATGGTCTTGATAATATGTAGGGTTTCTGCTCTACTAAGAATATTCTCTTGTAAAATGTCAATTTATAATCATGGTTTGCTTTTTTCTCTCTTTAAAAAAAGACTAGTAATATTTCCCCATGTTGTAGAATAAAACTTATAATATACACATGATCTAGTTATAAATACTAGCTTAATTCTTGAGTTTTATAATAGATGTATTTGTAACTCACATTAGTTGGGTGCTATGCCTTTGGACTTACTCAGTCAAGATCTTTGTATTTGAAATTGATTGAAGTTGATTTTTTTCTTAATACTGCACCTTTATACATGTGTATGATTTTGTAGTTAAATTTCACATTAGGACAATCTGTTATAAGATACTAAAGAAACTTTTTAACGACAGGAAGAAAATGAAAAAAAGAGTCATCACAAGGACCACTCAGATAGTGAATCTACATCTTCAGATAAGTGAGTGATTTTTAATATATTTTTCTTGCCAATCACAAAGACATTCAATGAATGACATTCTTGTTTTTGTTTTTTCTTCCCACTATTTCTACCCTCAGCTCTGGTCGGAGGAGAAAAGGGCCTTTTAAAACAATCAAGTTTGGGACCAACATTGACCTGTCTGATGACAAAAAGTAAGTGCAGTTAGAATTTTATTTTTATTTATATATATATATGTATATATATATTTGTAGTTTAATCCTTTCTAATATAATTTTGCTCTTTCTAAGATATGAATTACCAACAGAGGCAGTTTTTCTTATTACTAGGAATATATACAATTGAATAGTGTTGATGATACCTGTTTTAATTTTTCTACTTTTACTCTAAAAAATGTTCATGATTTTTTACTTTAGTTTTGAAGATTAGTTAAATTCACCTTTTATTATGCAAAATTAATATACACTTTGAAATTCATGTTATTAGACCTCTTAAAAGTAAATGTAGTAAGTGTAAGCAAAGAAATACACATTCATGATTTTATATGGGAAATTATTTCCTAATATAGTAAAGAATTAAAGAAATTCCAGCCACCTCATATAGAGAGTGAGAGTGAGACAGAAAAGAAAAGTCTGATATTTAAAAAAAAAAAAAAAAACTGTCTTATTTACTTTTATTTCCTTTTTCAGTGTCTAGCAAAATATAGGGCACATGGTGTCAGGCTGCTGTATTATAATTATTGTTCCGGAATAATAGTCATAATAATATATGTTAAAAGTCTGGACCAAATCATCTTAAAAAGTTACAAAAGCCTGTTGGGTTTTGGTTTTGAAATATTTCTCTAGAATCTTTAACCTAAATTATAATGGGAGTAGGAACCCTAAACATAATCATTTCCAGTTTACAGTTTATTACTTTTGTTTAAGTTTTATTACATTTAGGATACTGTAATTTAAAACTACCTGTCTTTTTTAGTAATTTTTTCCTCCGTTATATTTATTTTCTCAAATATTTATTTTAGATTTTCACTTTTGTTATAGGTGGAAGTTACAGCTACATGAGTTGACCAAACTACCTGCTTTTGTGCGTGTGGTGTCAGCAGGAAATCTTTTAAGCCATGTTGGTCATACAATATTAGGAATGAATACAGTGCAGCTGTACATGAAGGTTCCTGGAAGCAGGACTCCTGGTAACTTAGCATTCATATGATCTGTGAACTATGAAAGAAGAAAAAAAATTTTTTTTCCTACTTAATCTTAGTAGTAATTACTGACAAAATGACACTTGAAAAAATTTTTGCCAGAATTTTGTTTTGATTAAAATAACTGTTCAGTTTGAAAGATTGAATTGTTTGAAGAAAGAATTTCCAAGCATAGTGCACTCAGAAGTTTTTCTTATCCTCCTTTTTCTTATATCCTATATAAAGGAAGAATAATAGGCTAGAAATCTTTTAACATAAATCATGCCAATTATTGGGAATGAAGGGTGCATCAAAATGGCAATCATAACATATAGGTACCTTGGTTTTTCTGATGACAAAAAAGTCCAGTATAATACTGTATCGGCAGTTAAATTAATATGTATGCAATTTGAAGAAGTTTGGTCCTTTCCAAGGACTAATAATTGCCAAAAAGATTTTCTTATTTTCCTTTTATCTCAGTTATGGCCCTGATTCTGACTGCCACAGTATAGTATAATTGAAACAGCATTGGATTAAGCGTTCAAATTTCTCTTCTAATTTTAGTGTTCTGTATTCCTTAGGAAGCCTTTGGTTAGCATGAATATACCCCTGCCAAGAGCTGCTTCCCCATCACCCTCTTTTTCCAAAGCCATTTGAAGCATCCCAGTTGCTAACTTTGATTCCTAGATATTCAGAATAAGGGTAGCTAAACTCAAAACTTTTTGACAGCTTACTTTTGCAATATTGTGTCTCTTAACAATTATCATAAGGAAAAGATTTTGGATTGTTAATAACCAATTCTTTATGGGCTTCATTTTCTTCATTTAAAAAAAAAAACAAAACATACTGCATAGATGAACTTGTGTAATAACTTCAGCGTTAAAACATTCCAGATCTATAAGACCATTGAGTGAATTTATATATTTTTTAAATAACAATAATAGACTTAATTAGCTTCGTCCTTTCTTATTATTTTTTTCTGGGAAAAAGTCATATGTAAATGATCGTTGATAAATCTTGATTTACTTGGCTTATTTGCTGCTCTATCATTTTGGTTTTTCCCTTAGTTTCAATACAATATAGTAGGGATTTAGACATCCAACCTATGATAAATATTGCAGAAAGATTCTATAACTTCAAGAATTCCTCAAAACAGTATATATAGATGGTTGAAGAATGTTTAAATAATTTCCTGTTTGTTCTCCTATGAGCATAAGTTTCACAAAATAGGAATTTTTGAAAATAATTTTTTCTTTTACCTTTCAGGTCATCAAGAAAATAACAATTTCTGTTCAGTTAACATAAATATTGGTCCAGGAGACTGTGAATGGTTTGTTGTTCCTGAAAGTTACTGGGGAGTTATGAATGACTTCTGTGAGAAGTACGTTCTAAAGATGAATTTCCTCACAATTCTATATGAATTTTGAAAACCATTTCTGTTTTTATAGTGTAAGAAAATGTTATCTAGAGAAGACCCTTAATGGAGCAGTTACTAATTACTCAGTAAATTATTTTAATAGAATGAATATTTTAGAATATTATGAATATGAATAGAAAGAAATTATTTTGGGTGATATTAGAGATTACAAAAATTGAAGAATGTTTTCAAGATTGGGGTAGGGAAATAGTTTAACATGCTTTAAATATTCAGTTCTTACATGTTACTTTACTAATCCAATAATATCAGTGTTGAGAAAAACCCTCAGTGTAATTTAAATATTTGTTTTATGTGCTGTTTTTCTCATTTTTACCTAGCTAAATTATTAAAAGTTTCCTACTTAATATTTAGTTTATAATGGGTGAAAAATTATAATGGATCTTTCTTTTGCTTGATCAGTTGTATTGTGACATCTTCTAGAGAATTATCCATATTTGTGAGTTGATTTGGGGGTGGGCTGAAGAAGGGATTAAATAATCAGTCAGTATGCAGGTACTAGGCTATGTACTGGAGATATGAAGATAAGTGAAACAATCCTTGCCTTCAGAGATCTTGTCTCCCATTGGAAGACAAATATAAGTCTATATATAAAAGATATTTTCAAAGTCATTACCTAAGGGGGAGGAGGGATCCATTGATTGTGTGAGAGGGCCCAAAGTCAGTCCGCATGTAGAAATCTGAAAATCAGTTAACCAGTTAAATTAACATGAAAAATGTAAGTCACCAGTCACTTTTGGAGGCAATACTTTTAGATAAAGTAGTCAAACATTTAGAATTTTAAAATCATAGAAAGTTCAAAACTGTATTACTTTTGAACTTGTTTTTCTGTTACAATCCAATGGCTCTGTATAGCTAGATAAAAGAGAACATGAAGTACTATCCAGTAGAAGGGAAATGGCTTCTCCATGGTGACAAAAAAACCTTTCATCCCTTTCTGACTAAAGCTGGCAGGATTACAGTGTTGTCATACTATGCTGAATGCCACTCACAAGAGTCAGAAGCACATTTTTCTTGATTCTTGTCTTATAATTTAGAAGCATGTTTTTATTTTTTTAAATAAACATTTTTTTTTTTTAATTTAATACATTTTCACAAAGAATTTTGTCTCTATTCTTAAAAAAGTATTCTATTAGGTCTTAGTGTTTGGTATTTTTAGGAAACATCCTTAGATAATTATAACAGGACTAACAAAGCTTAGATTATGTATACATGTTACAATTTTGCCCTAGAGATAAATTTTACGTAACTTACCAGCTGGTGTTTGAGGGATACTTTAATTTCATGTGTTCTTAAACTAGAGATGAATAGGTCTCATTTCATAAATTCACCCATCTTAGCTTTCCTAAGATTAATCTTAAGAAAAGCCTTGGGAAAAATGCATGTAGAGAATGAAATAGAAGACAGGCTAACAATTACACACAATTTAAAGAAACCTAATTTAAAGTTCCATTTCTCATAGAAATGTTTATTAATAAAATGGCAAAAAGAAAATACTCAGTCAACCAAAAAACATTTACTAAATGGCTATTATGTACCAGGTACTGTGTTAAACAACAGAAATACAAAAAAAAGTGTTAAAAACAGCCCCCCACCCTCAAAGGAATTTACATAATAATTTGAAAAAGTTGTATTAAGTTCTGCTGAATATCACACACACACACACACACACACACACACACACACAGTTTCAGCTTATGTGGAAAAGTTCTGTGGTCCTTCACAAAATAGCTTTTACTGTGTTTTTTAATGTCACATCCTTTGATAAAATCATATCCATTGTTTTTGTCAAACTGTTTAGCAGAAGCAAACACTTTGGAGCAAAAGTTTTCTTTATTGCATCTTCAGTAGCTATAGTTATTGAGAACAGTTGTTGAGCTAGTTCTCCACAAGGACTGATCCCTTGGAGAGTGACCAGTGAGACCAGTTTGTGGTTTAGGGACCACTATTTTTCCTGGGATTTTTAGTATTATATTCTCACTAGTGGTAATAGAAGAAAAATTGATGTTAGTAGTGGCAAAGATGATGGGCCCCTTTACCACAAGAGTTGTTTCTTTTGGTGATGGCAATATGGGCCAAGCTTGAATCAGAGAAGTCTCAGAGGACTTGACACTTCCCAAGATGCTTGAACCTCTTCTGCATTGTGTAGGGAGAAATAACTAATCAAAGTTCTTGCTACCACATGTCTCTCTAGGTGCCTTGTTTAGCTAGCTTGTCTGCTCCAGTGGTGACAATTTCTTGGCAAGTCACAGTTATCATAGTGTTGAGGAGGAGAGGTAGAGATGATGAGTCCCCTTTCAAAGGAGTTTCTCATGAATGATAGCTGTAGGTGTGTGGCTAGGAGCAAAGCTGGTACTCTAGAAAACTATTGTGATAGATACATATGGGATCTGGAACAGATACAACATAAGTAATTTTTGAGTGATTGGGTACAGATTCCTATAGAAGGGAGACAGTTAAGTTGAATGTTTCAGCATTTCCGTAATTGAGACAGCTAGTGCAAAAGCAGAGATAGAAATTGGACCATAAATTGCTTGGAGGAGAGTAATGTACAAGACTGAATAGGCACAAAGAGAGTTCACATTGTAAAGTCCTTTAAATGCCAGGTAGAAGAGTTTATTTTTGATCTTAGAAGAATTGGAGAAAAGCATGGACTTGTACTTTTAAGAAAATCATTTTGTGGGCTCTCTATAGGATTGATTAGAATGGGAGGAAACTTTGAAACACTAATTTAGATCTATTATAATAACCCAGATAAGAGGTGGGGGGAGTGAAGGATAGCATGGCTTTGTGAATGGGGGGCAGGCATGAGGGGCATATCTGTATGAATGGAGAAATGATGTTGTATATAATATTATAGAAGTAGAAACTACAAGATTTGGATGACATAGTTATTACACCTGGATGAGTAGGAGAACACTCTTAATGCAAATGTTCTTCATGTCAGACTCTTAAAGTTGAAATACCTAGCCCGATCCCATTTTAGGAAATCAATGGTAATTATCTTTACAGTAATTATTGGTGATAAATATGTAAGTAATGTATAACCCAGTTTAGTGAAAAAAGAACTGGATCTTGTTGTTTGGTTGATTAGTCATATCCAACTCTATGACCATAGGAACACCAGTGCCAGCCATGGGGTTTTCTTGAAAAGATACTGAATTGGTTTGTCATTTTCTTCACCAGTGGATTAAGGCAAACAGGATTAATCAATTTACCCAATCTGAGGCCAGCTTTGAACTTGGGTCTTTAGCACTGTATCCACTGAACCACCTAGCTGCCTCTTTTCTAAACTTATATTCTAATCTAATTCTTCTTGGTCCTTAAAACTGTTAACTACTTGGCCCAAATCTACTTTCCAACATTAGTATCCATTACTCCCCTTTCCATATTCTGTGGTCCATCCAAACTTGTCTCTTTGCTGCCCCTCATATAGAACACTCCATCATCTTACGGTTTCCATACCTTCTAATAACCTATCCCTAATGATTCTTTATTTCCTTCCAAACTCTGCTGAATCACTACCTTCAACATGAAGCTTTTTCCGATCATCCTTACTGCTGCTTCCCTCTCCCTTTTCCTCTCCTTCCCCAATAGCTCCCAGTTAATTTAAGGAAGGGAATTAACATTTTTGACTCTATTCTCAGTGCTCAGCACATTGCTTGGCCCATAATAAAATGCTTGTTGATGGAATAATTGTATTTATTTTATGTATAATATTTATATACATCTTATCTGCTCCAATAGAATGTAAACTCCTTTAGAGAAGGGAATATGTTCATTTTTGTCTTTGTATATGCAACACCTAGCATGGTACTTGGTACATAGTTGTTATTTAATAAATGTTTATTCATTTCTTTATTGACTAACTGATCTTTTAAGCAGCATTTTCCCTCAATTTCTTTATCTCTAATGAGAGCATTTGGGTCAGATCAATCTCTTAAGGTACCTTTAAGGTTTTTTAAAAGTCTTTTAGTATATATAAATTGTAAGGAAATAATAATTTGAATTCTTAAAAGTTTTTTAAAGCTTGTTTATTGGATTAATGACAAGATATTCTTGTATATATTTAATAAAAAGTATTCTTAGTCATTTTTTACTTTGATTATTGAATTTGTCATACCTACAGGCACTTACTGTTCTTTAAATATATAGTGCCCCCCCCCCCCGCAAAAAAATGCTATTTTTGCCTTGTTTATTACACTTCAGTAATTCAAATACAGTTGAGATCCCAGATACCTAAAAGGGAGTTTTCTACTTTTCAAGCCTTACTTGGCTATGGAATCTATCTTATATCTCAGATTTTTATAAAAGCAGTAAAAGGAAAGGGGCTGATCAAGATTCTGACCCATTATATGAATTGAATATGAAGTGCTGCTTATAACCGTAGTTACTCTAAAGAATATGATAGACAGTGAATAGATGTACTATGACGGCAGGGGAATAGAATCTTTGCCATTGTCTATGTTTGAATAAATTATTAAGTAGCCCCAGATAATAACCAGAAGTTTTATCAAAATAGAGCTTTCAGATGGTCACTTTTAGGTGAAGTCTTTTGCCATATCTATAACCCAGATCTTATGTAATGCTTTAAGCATTTTTATTTTATTTTGACGTTATCTGGTCCTAGTAGCAAATGATAAATATGTTATTTGTTCCTGTTTTAGAAATAATTTGAATTTCCTAATGGGCTCTTGGTGGCCTAACCTTGAAGATCTTTATGAAGCAAATGTCCCAGTATATAGATTCATTCAGCGACCTGGAGATTTGGTTTGGATAAATGCAGGCACTGTCCACTGGGTTCAGGCTATTGGATGGTGCAACAACATTGCTTGGAATGTTGGCCCCCTTACAGGTATTTTAAAGAATATGAAGAATATGCTAAAAATATTTGAGACAATAACTCAGTAAAAGTCTTGATTTTTTTTTTTAAACTTGTTTCTCTTCCAGAAAGAATAATCTTATTTAATAAGCATAGTTCTTGGCATCTACTGGGAAATAACTTATTAAAATCTGTAGAAGAAACTGCCAGCCAGGTTGCTTAAAAGCTTGTTTTGCAAATCAAGAAATTGAATTCTAGCTAGCCAGTTTCAATCAGATACAGCTAGATTTTAGCAAATAAATTATTGAAGTAATTTTTATAATAAGATATTGTTAGTTTACGTTATTCAAAACTTACGTGGTAACTTATCATGGTTGAATAGAAGCTTGAATGTTCCCTCGCTTCATTGTAAAACAAAAAATAATCTTAGGATTTTCTATTAGATTGTGTTATATTTTAAAAATTCAGTAAGGTGGTTATATAGCTTACTAATATTTTTTATGTTGTATTGCTTTAAAACAAGTTACTTATTTGGGGGGGTTTTCCTTCACTTTTAGCCTGCCAGTATAAATTGGCAGTGGAACGGTACGAGTGGAACAAATTACAGAGTGTGAAATCAATAGTGCCCATGATTCATCTATCTTGGAATATGGCGCGAAATATCAAGGTTTCCGATCCAAAGCTTTTTGAAATGATCAAGTAAGTGCTTTGCGAAACTACTAGAATTCTCCTCTGCTATGGAAGAGGGGAAGAATATGAAGTTACTTCTTTTTTCTGGGTACAGTGTTAATTTCAAAGCAAAAACTAGGTCTGGACTGAAGCACTGGAAAAGAGCACAAAGTTCATGTTATCCAGCTTCTTCATAAAAAGAAAGGATAAAGGAACCATTTTTCACAGAGGGAATAAATGAGAGCCCGGATTCAAACCCAGTGTCCCTGAAAACTTCCAGAACCCAGCTCTCTCTTTTTCCACTCTGCCACATTAATGCTCATATTTTGTTTTTTTAGAAATGATATGGATAATCCAAAGACTGTTTCCAATTTATATTATTTTCTCTTTTTCTTCATCTTCCCCCAAGTTAGGAACAAGAATACTTAACGATGGGTGCCTTATCAAACCGATTGGACTAGGTTTGGGGGAGAACTAGTAGGAACAGTTTTAGTACAAGATTATTATGTAGAGAATCCTAGACAAAGAAAATAAGGTTTCAGTATGTGGTGTGTTGTTTTCTAGTTAAATAGCAGATATATTTTATATTTTCTTTTATCTATATGAATTAGAATTATTGGCTTTTTAATTTTAGTGACATGATTCAGACAGATTTTATCTATATGCCTTTTGCATTTATTAAAAGTTCATTTTATAGATATTTTTGTGAATTAACTGATTTTAAAGCAATTTTAAAATACCATTGTTAAATAGAATAAGAATCAAAAGCTAATCTTTAGTACCTCAATGAATCTGACTGATGCTTTTTAATGTACCACATTTTCAATCAAGTGCTACTTGAAAATGATAAGAGTATTGCCTTGTTTTGTATGAAAAAGAAAAATGCTAGCAAGTAATATAATGCCTTTTTAGTGTGGGTGTTGTCCTACAAAACAATAATTGGTTATTTTAATTTGCTATCTAATCTCTGTTCCTTCCATGTTACTATATAACATATATGTTAAACAAAACTATGTATGTGAGAATATGTCCAAAAAAAGGTAGGTATAATATGTAGTATGTTAAAAGCAAGAAAAAGCTGGTCACTTAGTATATTTAGTGAGATTTATTAATATTGGTGGAATCAAGAATTTTGAGAGATTTTATTTTAAATTATAGGACAGATGCTAAAGTTCTATAGCAGAAAACATTTTTCTTTAGATATTCTCTTGGATATAAAACAAATCATCAACAAAAAAACATTTGTTGGTCCTAAAATGATAAATACAACAGACGATTGAGCTTCCCACCTAATAATATAGGTATCCTGTCTATATCATCTTCATCATGATATAATATTTTCTTAAACGTTTCTGTGTTTTAGAGTCTCAATACATTTGAATAAAGCCTTTTTTAATTGTTAGCAGGTTCTTTGTTCTTGTGTGGATATATGATCTCAATGCTATGGGTTTACAATAGTGGTAATATCTTAACAATTCATTACAGCACTTGGGAGTATGCAGTGTCCATCTTTAATCTGTCATCCTAGTGTCTGACAATTCTATCTACTTTTCCAGTTATACATACATCTCTTATAAAGACAGCAAATAATAGCCTCATCATTGGGCAGAAATTTGCCTCTTGTAAATTCCACGTTAGCCTAAAAAAAGTTCCTATCATTCACTTTAAATATTTCAAAATAGCTATCTTGTCCTCCTTTACTTGTTCTTCTGTTCTAAACATGCTTTCTGTGTCTTGATCCAGTTCTTCTAGCCAAATGACAATTATGTGATTCACTATTGAAGATTTCTCTTTAGGCTGATTCTGATGCATTAGTTAACATTCTGGGTACCATTGTTTAACTGTCACAGTATATATAATTTGTTAACTTTTATCATCATGAAATAGAAATTTATGTTTAAAATGTATAGATATAGATAAAATTTATAGATAAGCATGCTGTTATACACTAGATGAAATTGTCAGTGCCAGAGCAAATCCAAACCAGAAAGTTTAGGAATCAATGAGGGTTTATTGGATTTGCCAGCAAAGCATCCCCACCCATGTAAGCAGAGACTCTTCAGAAGAGCAAAAGACCAAGACTTTTAAATAGGTTTCACTTAGGCTGGAGGTAAGTTGGGTACTAAGCAGCTTTTAATTGGACAGGACTTGTTACTCAGGGGTTTGGAATAGGTCGTGTAAAAAGAGAGAGGCTCTTCTTGAGAGTAGCTGTTTCTATATATTAGGACAGAGGTTCTCAAACTACGTCCCACAGGCCAGATGCAGCCCGCTGAGGATGTTTATTTGGCTCACCGGGTTATGGCAAATGGGCTGAGGGGTTGAGACAGAATGTGAGTTTTTGTTTTTACTATGGTCCAGCCCTCTAACAGTCTGAGGGACAGTGAACTGGCCCCCTATTTAAAAAGTTTGAGGACCACTGTATTAGGACTTTCAGTAGAAAGGAAGATCAAAGATAGGCAGGGATTGCAGTTCAAACAGGATCAGAGACAAAAACACAGGAGCTATAGACAAAATAGAGTTGCTTTAGTTCTCAGTGACTTATGACACAAAGTAGTATTTTTAGTATATTTATGTCACCAGTGAATGAAAAACACTGCTAATTTTTGGGGGGGAGAGGTGGATACAAAGGCAAAAAGAATTATAATCTACTTGAGAGAAACACATATACAAGAAAAATAAATCTTAAGGAGGGTGTGGGGACTGGTTTTGGTAGCTAGGCTTATTATTGGTCAATATAAGGAACTCCCAATGTAGGCACTCCTGCCATTGCAAATTAGCTGTTCATGTGAAATTTACAATCTTTCAGACAGATCCACCAACTAATAACTGATTTGCCTGTGGTTACATAGCTGTATCAATTTTTTTTAAAGCTTACATTCTTCTCTCCTCCGCCCCCTACTATTTTATTTTTTCAATTACATGAAACAAAGTTTTCAACATTAGTTTTTGTAAGATTTTGATTTGGAAATTTTTTTTCTTTTCCTCCCTTAACTTGCCCTTTCGTGAGACAGCAAGTAGCAATCTATATAAATTAAACATGTACAATCTTTCTAAACACATTTCCCTATTTGTCATGTTGCATGAAAAAATCAAACCAGAAGGGGAAAAAACACAAGGGAAAAAAAGGCAAATAAAAAACACAAAAGATGAAAATGCTATGCTCTTATCCACATTCATTCTCCAAAGTTCTCCCTCGGGATTCAGATCACATTTCCCATCCCAAGTCAGACACAGATCTTGAACTGAGATTTTTTTGGATTCTTAAGGACAGCTTTCTAACATCCTGACTTTCATATTTTAAGCACCTATCATGTGCTAATCATCATGCTAAACCCCAAGGAATACAAAAAAAGGTAGAAGACAGTTCCTGCTCTCAAGGAACTCAAAGTCTAATGGGTGAGATAACATGCCACCAACTAAGTGCAAGCAAGCTACATACAGGATAAGATGTCAGATAAAGAAATAAAAGATAAGCATTCAGTAAATTATACAGAGAATTGATCTGTAATCAGTCAGCTAATTTCCAAACATGAGTAGGCATGCTAATTCTATTGCCATATTAAACTTTCCATATTTTCTATTGTCAGCTCTATTGGTAATAAGTACTAGGGATACAGAGATGAAAATAAACTATCCCTTCTCTCAGACAGAATTACAATATTATACAAACAACATAATGCGCATGCACAAAATACATTATATTAGTGAGATAAGTATAGAGCATGAGTACTCACATTTTGGAACAAAGAATTCACCTAGATTATGCATATTTTTCCCCCTCCCATTTAAAAAGTTCTGAACTTAACAAATATAGAATAAAACAATTACTTCAATATACACAGTAGAACAGAATGTTGTGCATTAGACTAGGAATCTCTTAGTGCAACTTTATAGAGACATAGATATATCCATATAAAATTAGGTATTTTACTTTGAAAGCTTCACTATTTGCCTGTTGCTTTCCATCTTTTCTAGAAGGTTATATTTGAGTTGAGTCCTGAAGGAAATAATAAGGCATCTTATGAGATAGGAGCAAAGATAGAGTGCATTCCTTGCATGTTAGAGAACCAGTAGAAAGATGTAAAGTCCTGAAAAGAGAACGCTGCTTGTCAGAAAAAACAAGGTCCATTTGGCTGTACTGTTGAGTAGAGCAGGATGGCATTTTTTTTTTTAAATAGGACTAGGTTTCTTTAAGATTGCTTAAGAAAAATTAATGTACCAGTCATTATAATATGCACTGGGAACACAAATACAAAATGAAACAATGCATCCCAGCATTTTGTTATAACAGAGGCAACAATGTAGGTAACAAGGTAACTGGCAGGAAGGAAAGACTTCATGGAGAAAATGATTCTTTAGCTCTATCTTAAAAGGAAACCAGGGTTTGTTTCCAAGGAACAGAACTGAGAGAGAGGAATGCCTTCCAGGCATGGAGGACAGCCAGTATAAACTAGTCATGAAGAAGGCATTGGAATGGCAAGTTGACTGATTGTGGCTGGATCATAGAGTACGTCAAGGAGAGAGACTAGTATGTATGTAATGTGTTGAAAAAGTAGGATGAAGTCAAGTTTTAGAGAGCTTTAAAAACCAAACAGATGAATTTATATTTGCCATTAAATGTAATGTGTGAATCCGCTGGAGTTTGTGAAATAGTAGAGAGTGAGACAAAGTAAAATCAATACAGTAAAATCACTTTAATTATATGGAGGATAGATCAGTGTGGAGAAAAACAAGTCAGGGAGAACAGTTTGGATATTATTTTGGTAATCTTTAACAGTAAAAATAATTGTGTGTGTGTATGTATGTATGTATGTATGTACATGTGTACGTACGTACATCTTTGCTTAGCATTCAAAATCTTTATACAATATTCCTTTTCCTATTTTTGTGCCTTTTTACCTTTTATTCTTCTACATAAAATTGTTACTTCCAACTTTTGAAAGTACAATTCTATTTGCGCTTTTCCTTTATCTGGAATACCTTTGCTTTTCTATAACTATTAAAATTTTATCTGTCTTTTTAAGATCCAGGTTACCTTTTGCATTTTCTATGAAGCATTCCCTGATTGTGTCAGCTACAAATATCTCTCCTATCTCTGAAATTCCATTATAAAATGTTAGAACTTCTGTGATATTTAGCCCTTCTTGTGTGCTAACCTATATTCTTATTTTATATGTATCTTATGTTTCCCAAGTATACTGTAAGTCCTTTGAGAAAAAGGAGACTGTCTTATACTACTTTTTAATTTTATCTTATTCCTTGTTAACAGTACTTAATAAGGCAGCATGCTGTCAGGAAAACAGAATTAAACCTGAATTCTAGTGCCAACTTTGCCATCACCTACTGATGAGGCTTTGGGCAAGTCATTTTTCTACTTCTTTAAATGAGAGGGTTATATAAGAGAAATAATCTCTCATATCCTTTATAAAATTTTATTTTTCTGATCTGCTGGATCATTTGATTGAAATAAATTTTGAAGTAGAGAGGACTTCTCAATTACAGTCTTAATTCCCTCATTTTGAACCATAGAAACTTAGAGAGATAAGTCCCTTTCTTACTTGCTTTGGAGTCTATTTATTTTGTACTTTGGACTCTCAACAAGCCAATCAACTTCAACATTATGGGTCCAACTCCCTGGCACATAAAACCAAGTTATTGATAGGTTGCAATCTCATTGCTGGGGTGTTCTCATATCAGAAAATTCTAGGATCATTAAATTATAGGTCATCTTCATGTTAGCATAATTTCATTTAATTTATTTTGATTTTTTGATTCACTAATTGCAAAAGTCATTCACCTCCAGGTCAGATTGACATAAAGTACTATGCTTTGTTAAATATCTTAAAAGACTATTTTTGAGCTTTAAAATTCCTATTGGAAGTAAAAAAAAATTTAACCAAAAATTTTGGTCTTGTAATCTTGATTCAGAAAGGGTTTCTTAACCTTTTTTTAGTATCATGGACTTCACTAAAAGTTTATTGAAGGATATGACCTCCTTTACATAATGGAAATTATGCATTTCTTTTTTAATTTAGTGAAAATTAATGTGTAATTTTTCCTCTTCAAGTTCATGGACTATGTAAGAATTGTTGACTTAGAAGAGCCTTTTTTGATCTGATCTATGTGTGTCTATAACCATGTGCCACAAACTAGAAAGCTCTGCATACTTATATTACACCACAGCAAGATCACTTTTGAATTGTGAGAGAAAAGAAAACCAAATCCATATGTGCAAAAGTATAGCAACAATTTGTTATAGATATACTGGAATATTATTGTACTTTAAAAAATATATTAAGCAAAACCAGGAAAATAATGTATCATTGTACCAACAGTATTAAAAGATAATCAATTCTGGAAGACTTAGTAATTGATCAATAGTGAGATCCAAAGGATTCATGATTAAAAAAAAAATCCTATCCACTTCCGGTTAGACAATATCATAAACCCAAGAATACTGATTGAAACTTTTTTTTCTTTCCTATATTTTTCTTTCTCCTGGAAGACAGCTAATGTGGAATATACTGTTTTGCATGAAGAGAATACAATAAGATATTGTATTTCTTGCCTTCAATTGATGGGGAGAATCAGAGGGAGGGAGAGAGGAAAAGAATTTAGAACTTGGGGGGAGAACTAAAATTGAATTTTTAAAGAAAGAGAACATCTGAATCAATGCTGCAACAGATTTGTTTGGATATACAAAAATAGCTATAGGAGAATATAAAAAAGATAAATGCTAAATGCTACAAAGGAAGAACAATTAACTCCCTCAGTATTATAACAGAAGGGAAAATTACTTCTGATTAGAGGAATCTTAATTTCCAATTGGAAAATTCATGGGAAAAAGCAGCATTTGATCTGGATCTTGAAGGATTTTTGATTAGATGAAATAGAAAGAAAAATCATTCTAGGTTTAGGAGATGTATGACAAAATACTGGGATGGCCCTTTCTCTAAAAAGGGAAGGGATTGATTTTGTCATTTGAAATGACAAAGTAGTAAATGTTTGAGATTCTTAACAACTATGGATACAGGTTAGGAGGGGGGACATGAAGATGCATAAGTCTGTTATTAAAGCAGAAAATTACTTCTGAAGAATTCATAATAGCAAATGTTTTCCAAATACATTTGAGGAAGAAAGTTTGCCAAAAAGAGGTATCAGTTAAAGAGAACAAAGATTATCTAAAACTACAAGGTCACTAACTTACAGGGTGCAATGCCTAAGACTGCCACCTGGAATTGGAAAGACCTCAATTCAAATCCTGCCCAAGACACTGGCTATATGACTTGTGCAATTAACTTAACCACTATCTGCTTCCATTTCCTTAACTGAATAATATAGGTTGTTATAACATCTGCCTTCCAGAGTTGTGAACGTCAAATGACATTATATTTGTCATACCACTTGTCACAGTGCTTGGCAAATAAGTACTTCAAGAAATTCTTCTCACCTCCCTCCCTTTCTTTTTTTCCTTCCTTCCTTATTGGATTGTGGAATTAAAAAAAAAAAAAACAAAAAACCTTAAAAATATTTTTAGTAAAATAGATTTGGCCCAAGTTGATATCAGTTCTTTTCTTATGTGTGAGAATGAATTCATAGTCCTGGTCATTTTGGGTCAATTAGGAGTAATAAGTCACTTCCAAAGTGTCCTCCTAGTTATAAGTTAACTACCTTTCATCTAATCAATTGCTTGTCATCCTTGTCCTCATAACTACCTAATTTAGCCATTGTGGACCTCCTTACATCATAATAAGACTTTTCCCTTTTGAACAAACTTAAATCATAAGCTATTTTCTGTAAGAAGCCTTCTTATTCAGTTAAATCTAGTCAATTTGATTGATAAAGCTTCCTTGCATATATATCATCCATCAGCTTTGATCCAGGCTTGAATGGTGAATTAGAAGTAAACTAGGAAACTGGAAACTTGGATATAAAATTTTAACTAGCAACTCTTTAATGAAAATTTAAGCACTTAGAAAGTGGAGATTATTTAATTTTCTCTTTATATCCCCAGTACCTAGCACAGTGCCTGGCACAATGGCACTTAATAAATGCTTGATTGATTATTTTTAATATTTTAATTCAGAACAAACATATAATGAATGCCTAGTTGATTATTTTCATTCTTCAGTTCAGAACAAACATGTAAAATAGCAGCATTTTTCGTGTGTGTATGTTTGTATATGTGTATGTGTATATGTATGCACATGCATGAAAGGGCATCTCCCAAGCAAAAGTACATGAGAATGTAGAAGAAATATTCTGTTTGTGTTGCTGATGTTAGTTAGCCTTATTGATAATTCTACTTATCATACTAAAAAGGATTTGCCTTTTCTGCAAAGCTCTTATTTAGTATTTATATGTCTCATTTTTCATTCAGTGAGCCTAATAATTATTGCTGCTATTCAAAAATTCATTGTTTTGTATGCTCAAGTTAATTTTGTACACTATGAAAAAAATGTTTTTCAAACCTAGAAATAATCACTTTTTGCGTAACAAAACTTCCCTTTTTTAGAATTAGAATATAGCAAAGAAGTATTGTTAATAGTTGTCATGTTCTTAGCCAAGTTCCTAGGCCACATATAGTTGATTCTTTGTATTTGTTAATGATATCATTACCTGTAATGTGCTAAATACTGTTTACAAGGCCATATGATTGAGGTTCAATAATATTTGTGGGTTTTTTTTTTTTTAATGCGGTTGTTTACTAGGATAATGTCAGTTAAAATTTGTAAAATTTGAGCTCCATATCACTTATTTTATAAGCAAGTTGCTCTAGAGCTTGAAACTAAGACCTAGGTAAATTAAATGACTTGCCTTAAGTCATTTGATTATCAGAGAAAGCACTTGAACTTGGATGCCATTCTATTTGATTTTGACACTACTGATGTGAGGTGTGCAATAGAGATTGGAGGAATGAAATACTTGAAATAGCCCAGGAAAGAACACACAGGAAAATTGTAATCATAAAATTTAAAAGTTTCACAATATTTTATTTGACTATTTACTTTAAAAAAAAAAGTATGCTTTTTTTTTTAATGTTTTAGAATTAAATTTAACTGTGTAACCTGAAATGATGGAGCTTTTTCCTTATAGAGTAAAATGAACATCTAAAATTATATTGTGTTCTGGGAACTATCTTTTAATTGAAATAGAACTTCCCTTCCACAACAATCACTAACAAGTAGTGATTTACCTTTTGCTTTGAGAGCTCAAATAAAGGAAACCTTCACTTACCCCTCTTGTAACTTCATCTTTTTTTTTTTTTTTTTAAGAACTCTATTAGACAGTTGTCCCTTATTATTTAGCCTAAATTTGACTATTCAAATTCAGTAAAGTCATTATCAAATCTCTTTCCAAGATAAAAGTATAGATAAGTTAATTCTGGCCTAAATAGACTAATTTTTGCGTTCAAAACTATGTTGCTAACTTACCATATTTAACACAATGCATTATTTTTCATATTAGATTGTCATGCTTTTTATCATTAGTATCTTAAAATTTATAATTACTGTTTATATAATTATGTTGTACCGAAATGATAAAAAAGTTAATAGATGCTGAGTTAGTGAAAGCAGAAATATAACTAAAACTTATCTGTGAGTGCTGCATTTTAAACCATTTAATATAAACCAACATTCTTTATTACTGTAGCACTTTTACTATTCAATTACTGGTCATGTGTTTTATCTTGCTCCACCCCTATCCATTAGGTATTGTCTATTGAGAACTCTAAAGCAATGTCAAACGCTGAGGGAAGCTCTTCTTGCTGCTGGAAAGGAGATTGTGTGGCACGGACGCTCAAAAGAAGAACCAGCTCATTACTGTAGCATTTGTGAGGTCAGTTCTCTTTCTTTCTATGGTTAGATGATTGTTTTGAATCCATCTATTTTCCACTTTTATTCTTTAAGTAATGACTGTACTATTAACTTAGCTTGATTTATTAATAGGCAAACCACCAAAATAATACAAAAATAGTTTGTGAAATCCACTTTAATAGACTTGAAAATCATCAATGAAACCATTTGGTTTACAGAGAATGTTCTTTCTCTGGATTGAATAAATTGATTTTGTTTGTCTTGGGATTTTACCAAGGTAACCTGTTTTCAGAGTTGTAGCAGTTGTTAATGTGAGTCTGAGAACTCTGCTAGTCTAAAGTGTGAATTCATTAATCTTTTCTCATGCATCCCAACCTTTTGAAGTTTTTAAATATGTAGGTGCCTTAGAAGAGTATTAATATATTTGACACCATGCTTTCTGACAATTAGGCTTCTTTTAATTATTTTTCCTTCTAGAAGTGATGAGGGAAGATTTAATCTGTAAATGTATTAGCTTTAACTTTAAAGAGAATGGTGATTTGTTTAAATTATTTTAGCAAAAACCTCCAAAATAAATGGGGGTGAGAGGGGGGGAGCAGGCGGGAATTCTCCTTCCTCAACTTTTTCTTATACAGGACAAATTGTTATCCTCCTTCTTAAGTTGTTTCCTTTCTTTTTTCCCTGCTTTGTCTCACCAGTGTAGTTGTTTGTAGAAGTGATTAAAATTATGAGTACTGGTGATTGGTTTAGGAGAGAACTGGGGAAAAGTGGTTAAATGACTGGAAAAAATGAAAGGCAAATCTTTTTTTGTTGTTGTTGTTGAATTTGGAAAGGTATCGTTAGCTATTTTACATTCTCTATTACTCTGTTATGCCCAGTTACTCTTACAGACCTGTGCTTTTTTCTCTAGTCAAATATTCTTCAAGAGGTAGGCTTAAAGTTAAATTAAAAATGGAATTTTAGGAAATTTATTGTTATTTCTTAATTGAAATGTTTCTCCAAGATCTTAATGTCATTGAAAGAAAAAACTTTTAACTTGGTTATTAACACATTCCACAGTCTTTTATATGCATGTTCTGATTTTGTTATTTCACTGATTTCACTTTAAAAAATTTTTTTTAATATCTTGGATTCTTTTTTTTTTTTTTTTTTTTTAATTCTTTTTTTCCCCCCTGAGGCTGGGGTTAAGTGACTTGCCCAGGTCACACAGCTAGGAAGTGTTAAGTGTCTGAGATCAAATTTGAACTCCTGTCCTCCTGAATTTAGGGCTGGTGCTCTATCCACTGCGCCACCTAGCTGCTCCCTAAAAGTTCTTAATTTTGAAAATGTGTTTAATATCTTAAATCCTTAACTAAAAGATTAAATATTCACCTTAATTTCATGTAATTCCTAAATATCAAATACTTTATCATTTATCACTGTATAAAAAGATCGTACAACCAGTAAGATTTGAACCCAGAAAGATGAGTTTTCCTGACTCCCGGTCCAGTGCTTGATGCACTTTGCCATCCATCCTTGTATTCACATCCTCATTTAAATTCTTATCATGTCTTTCCTAGATTATTGGAGTAGCCTACTGTGCTACTCCCCTGACTTGTCATTCCCATGTCTGGGTCTTGGTACTGACCATACTCTATGCTCGGAATTCCCATTTGCAAATTTGCCTACAGCTCTGGTGCTATTTTTGGCATTTTCCCCTAACCATTATATTTTGCCCACACATGCTTTGAAAAATAAGTTCCTCCTTATTTGCAGCTAAGAATTTTCAATATCTATACTTTTCTTTTCTGTGAAATAGGTAGAAGTCTTTGATCTGCTTTTCATCACTAATGAGAGCAATTCTAGAAAGACCTATATAGTACATTGCCAAGACTGTGCACGAAAAACAAACGGGAATCTGGAAAATTTTGTGGTGCTAGAACAGTACAGAATGGAGGACTTGATGCAAGTCTATGACCAATTTACATTAGTAAGTGAAATCAACATGTGAGTACATTATTAGCTGGGTTAAGAAGCAGCAAGTTTTTAAATTTTCTTTTCCAGCCAGTAAATAGGAGGTAATGAAATACTTATAATTAAATATCTTCCTTATTTTTCATATTTTGTGTGTGTGTGTATGTATGTATGTATGTATGTATGTATGTATGTATGTACACACCTACTAAGTAAGTATACCATCCTAATGATACCACCTAAACTTTATGGTTCTTCTCCTGTGTGTTTTTCAAGACAGTTGTATTTATTATACAGTAATCACATTTGACAAAAGTGTTCATTGTTAATGACTATAACGGGGAAGAAAATTAGCAAATAGAGATGTAGATAGATGTAGGCTTATTTTTTCTATTGTTTTAAAGAAAAGTGTTACCATTGGAAAACATTTGACAAAGCTAACTTCCTAGTATGGTATATAAGATTTGTGAAATTCAGACATAAAATCATTAGTGATATAAATAGAATTATAAACAGAAATAAAAAAAATTGTTAGGACTTTTTTATTTCATCCCACTTGTCATGTACATTAGTTCATATATGCTCATGTTAACACTGACATAGTAAGAGTTTTCGCAATTTTGGAAATTTACTTCATTGTGTGTTATCAGAAAGGAGTCTTTACAAATTTGTCAAGCAGTACTTGAAAAAAATGCTATAAATTATTTTCACTCTTTGACATGCATATATAAAAAATGCAATCTAGGAAAGTTTGCATCATAAACAAATAACAGGTGACAGTAATAGTGGTAAATTACTTTCCCTTCTATAACACATTTTGGTTTTAAAAATATGATCAGCCACAAATTTCCAAAAGCTGACATCTGGAAATTAGGCTTATAAAGCGTTTTTTTGAGAGACAATAAAATGGACAGATAGGAAAATATGCTGTTGTTATAGTTATTGAACTCTCTCTTAGATCTTTTGCCCCTCTGAACCTTTCTTCAAAAGCTAGCAAGAAAATTAAGATACCACTATTTATATATGTTCATAATTAATTTACCTTGGGTTTTCTCCCCCAGGCTCCTCCATTACCATCCTCTTCATCTTGACATTGTTCCATGGACATTAAATGAGAACTTTTCTGATATTCAGGAAGTGACCCAGTTCTGCACCACTGGTTTTTGTAGCTATCCCGTAAGGCTGCTGACTGAAAGCTGTGTCTATGCAACCTTCCAAGTGCGGAGTGTCAACCAACTGGACAGGAGAGAGCACTGCTCCTACTCCAGAACTCAAAATAAAGCTGAACCAGCTATACTTCAAAAAAAAAAAAAAAAAAAATATTTCCACGTTTTGTATATATCTGACAAAACTGGCAACATTATACAGACTACTGACTTGAAGACCACCTCTTTTATATTTCTCTGTTTCTGGGCTGATGACTTGGTTTCATCCATTTCCTCACTCCCTTACCCTTCACCACCTCCAGATTTTTCCTTGGAAAAAGTACTAGCCTAGCTGGTCATTTCTTTGTAAGGTAGTTAGAAATTTTAAGTCTTTCTTTGGGCAACATTTTTTTTTTTTAATGTGAAAAGTTAGGTGATAAATTTTTTTTACTTCTTTTATGTTTTTCTGTCTTGTTTTAAAACCATGACGGTTATACTTTTGGTTCCTAAATAAAACTTTAAAAAAATTAACAGCCAAGTCACAAAGATAATGGGTTGCACATAGACTAAGGAATAAATTTCAGATTTGTGATTTTTGTTTCTAATCTTGATGTAAATTTACACTATTTATAAATACATATTTATTGCTTGAAAATATTTGTGAATGGAATGCTGTTATTTTTTCCAGATTACCTGCCATTGAAATTTTAAGGAGTGCTGTCATTTCAAACACTACTCCTATTACATTTTCTATATGTAAATAAAACTGCTTAGCATTGTACAGAAACTTTTATTAAAATTGTTTAATGTTTAAAGAGTTTTTCTATTGTTTGAGTTTTAAAAAGAAGCCTTTATGTACAGTGCCCAGTTTTTGTTCATTTTTCAAATCTGATTATATATATTTTATATATACTTCTGTATGTATATATAATATATATAGAAATCTGAATATAAAATATATGTATAAAGATTTAGAAATTAAATTTTTCTCATTTTAAGTTTCACATCTATGGTAGATTTGAGGTGTCTACTGTAAAGTATTGCTTACAAAAATATGATTATTTTTAAAGAAATATATATGGTATGTATCCTCAAGACCTAAAATGTCTTTCAGACTGGTTTATTGTTAAATTGCAATTACTGCAATAACAGACCAATAAACAATTACTGCCCAAAAAAAAAAAAAAAAAAGTACAACAGTAGAAAAAAAGTACTGAAGTTTTAAAGGGAATGAATGTTCTGTGGGATTGACTTATCTTGATGCAACTGGAAATGGGAAGAAAAAGAAAGATTTCATCTAGCTACATAACTGTAATTTTAGAGTTCAGGCTTAAGAAATGGTTAAAATTATATATATATATATATATATATATATATATATATATATATATATATATATATATATATTTGTATGATTTCCTGATAACACTGATAATTAATAACACAATAGTCAATACAAAAAGTCATGATTTAGGGATAAAATTTAAACCTTGTTTTTACCAAAGTAAACAAGCCAAAACTTTTATTAGCTAAATTCACTTAAAAATATTCTTTAGAAGGTAGATAACATTTTAGTTTTAATTACATTGTTTTAAAATTTTTTCCTTGATGAATGATGACAGCACTTTGTTTTATAATCATTACAAATTGCATATATGTGGCACTTTTTATTCTCCAAAATGCTTTTTGGTATATTCTCATTTTATTAAGTTTTAAGAAGTTCCAGAAGCATGTAAAGTAAGACTTTCATTGTTAAATATAAGACTAAAGAGAATATATAATATTCTCTAGTGGAGTCATGCTGATTACAGTAATGAAGTGCCTTTTTTCAAACAGCTCTTAAATTTCTTGTCTGCTTAGAAGATAAAAAAGCATGGAAATGTTTTATTAAATTAGTTAATAAAAAGCATAAATATTGAGCATTAACTACTGGTAACAATTGGTACCAATTCATTTATAGCAACAAAAGGAAACAATTACAGTACTGTCAGTAGTGCTTGATTTAATAAGTGCTCTTCAGTCAAGTTCAGTTGTTAATATTTATATAAGATATTTTCTAAGTCCCAAGAATGATAAAAAGAATATGAAACTTTGGGGGAGGGGCAAAAAAATTCTAAACAGTATTGGGAAACAAAGATTTAAGATCATGACCAATATAAAGAAGTGATAAAGAATGTGTAGTTCTTTAGAAAATATGAGAATTACATTGTCTTCACGTTGTGAAGATTTTTATAAATTAAAATAACCTGTAGTATAAAACAAATGTTATCTTTTAGAGCTTTTATTATTTCATTTGTTTCAGCATACTGATTTATAGTTTTCATCTAACAGCTATGTAAGATTCTTAGTGATAAATTATCAAGTATTTGATCTTCACCATCTAGATCCTTTTATAACTTTCTGAGTATGAGATTGAGTATTTTTCTAAGCAGAACATATGAACATAAGTAATAGATTGTTCATTGGTAGCATTTTTACCTTTGGGGAAAAAAATATAGTTCCACCGAAAATTTCTAAAAGAAAGAGAGATTGATTTCCATGTGGCTCTAACATGCAAAAATGCTAGATTCTTTATACACTAAACCTTTTCACTGAATTTTACATAATAAGTGACTGCAGTCAAAGCATATGCATGCATCTGATAAACCTAAAAAAGGCTTCAACTCAACTATTGCTGGTAATTTATCAAACCTTAGTTAATTTTGAGATGTTTGGGGACGTGTACACTTTCTAATATGAGGTAATTAATATTCACATCCTTATAGAGGACTGTCAAAGAAAATAACTTAAAAGGACAACAAAAAAGTTTTGCAGGAAAACAATGAGGTGAAAAAGAGAAGCTTAAAGCAGCTTTAAGATCTAAGTAGATAAGGGGAATTAGTAACTAATTAATAATTAAGTTACAACTAAATAATTCCAGAAGAAAAATTGGAGCGTTGTGGCTTTATAAAAAGAAAAAAAAGGTCATTTTTAGTTTTTAATGGTTTCCCATGAAAAAGGTCCCTGGTACTTAGATTCTAGAATGGAGAACCTCTGACTTTATTCTTCCCATAATAATAATCTTAAGATTCTTTGAGAACAAGTAAGTTAAGAGGTGGGTTTCTTAAATAGTTAATATTACCTCACTTTGCTTTTCTATAAGCTAAATTTCCATCTTTTTATCTTTATTGTATTGTCTTTCCCCCTAACTTCTCCTACTCTGTTTCCCATTTCTTACCTGCCCTTTGTAACTTAATTTGCTTAATTTAATATATGTATAAAATTTTATCTTTAAGCAGAAATGTATGGTCTTCTAAAAATCAGGTGAATTTTGTCTTAAGAAATATGACTAAATTTAGGCACATGAAGAAAATTAGTCTCACTGTTTTGTCAAATTGGGGACTTCAAAAGAAAATCCATATCCCAAAGTCACCCTTAATTTACAATAAATTTCATCAGTCATAAAACCCAACTCCATCATTTTACAGATGAGGAAAAACGGGCCCAATGAGGTTAAACAATTTTCAAATAATTGTCTTCAGGCAAGTTTCAAACATCATCTGACTCCCAAGTTCAGCATACTAGCTGCTGCCTTATTTCCTACTACCCTTTTGAATTTTCTTAGAATCTCAGGTGAGAGAGACATCAGAGATGAATTAGTCCAACAATCACCTGAATTGTATCCCAAACATTATTCATTCCTATATTATGCCTCCAAGGGGTCAGTGTTGTTTTGTTTAGGATAACCCCAAATTATAGCTAAATAATGATTGTGTGTTAACAGAAAATGCTTATCCGTGGAGAGCTCTATTAGCTGTTTAGATAATTTAAGAGTCCCCTCCCCCTGCATCAGCAGTGAAGCATCAAAATTAGGGAAATTGAAAGGAATTATCCTTTAATCCCAGTTTCAGAGGGATGAATAAAAAGGCATGTCTGCTGCAGAGTAGGGCAAAAGCTTAAAATTCTGCTTCTCAAAGCTAAGAGAGATTGTTTTAAGATTTGACCTGTGAATTGCACCTAAACTTTTTGAAATGTCCTCTTAACGGACAATTCCCCACATGTTCCCAAATTTTTGGTTGCAAATTGAGCATGACCTATTCCATCAGGCTCTTGCTATATATATAAAGGAATTGCACAGAAGTGCAAGGTAATTTTGTTTTCTTTAGAAGTTCAGCCATTTAAGCATAACAGTAATTATGAATGATACATTTAAATGTCTGAACAAAGTAACTTGAATAGAAAAGTAGTTCTCAGGATAAACATTTTTCTGTTAATCCATTTTCCTGAATGGCATGAATATCTCTCATTCTCGGGACAAAATTAATATTCTCAAACTTCATTCCTCAATACAGACAAGCAATTACATTTCCCAGAAGCATTTTTCTATACTTGGACTATGAGAGAACAGACTTGGGGTCATAGACTTGCACCTGAAAGGAACCTTAGTGTTCATCTGGTCCAACTCAGTTTATGATTAAGAAAATTGGCTCAGTAAGTTACGATTTCACCAGATCACACTAATTCCCTATTATGTACTAGGTACATGACAAAAAAAGATGCAGTCTTCACCCTTATGGAGCCAAAAATGATACCAGAGATAGAGAGATCAAACAAAATATTTTCTTAACACCCTCAGGATAAATCCTGTCTTAATTTGAAAAGCCTTTCTAAATAGGAATAGGCAGTGTAACAGTTTTCATTGACAGCATAATCATGGGTAACAGTATGAACAAAGTTCAGGCAAAACAGGGTAGGGATTTAAACCATCTATATGAATAGGAACTATTGGAGCTATCATTGGCTAAAAGGCCAATTATAAATTACTGACCAAACTTATTTTATTATTAAAAAATTTATTATTATAAACTGCTATTAACATGCCAATGAAGTGAAACTAAGAACTCTGGAGGGAATTTGGCATGTTAAGATTTACAATGTAAGATAAATTAGGAAGGGAAAGTTAGATGTCATCTTTTGCATATTGTTATTCCAAGTCCAATGAAGATTCTTTATGATGGTAGTAAGTACCTTAATTTAGTATGTCTCCTGATTTTATTCCTTGACATTAAAATCTCAAATATCACCAAAGTTGATTTGAATCTTTAACTTGTTTAGGGAAGACAGATTATGTAGCAATCAAAAGGCAGGCAGTACAAAAAGTTGCCCTTTTCAGCCTTTTCTATCAGATTCTGTGATCTGACTGATTGCGCCATGGGAGTGGAAATGCAGATGGAATTTTCTCATTACTAGCCATAAGGTAGTTTAATCTGACAGCATTGGAGAAGAGCAATTTAAAATGCATAGCTAAAATTTCCAAATGGAGTAGGCAACAGAAAAGAAAAAAAGATAGTTCCTGGGACTTTAACCTAAAGAACTGGTAGACCCCTCTCCCTATGGGGAAGAAACTTCATCTTAGCTGAAGACCACCAAAGAATAATAGCAATTTAATGGAAATAACCAGAGAGCAGCAGGATATCACCAGGGAACATTGGTGACTCGGCATATTAGAGGTATGAATTATCCTATCCATGAGTGTACCCTTATCACACGTACCCAATATGTTCCTTCTCTACTAGAGATTGTATAACCTTTGGTGAATAATTTTCTATATGTGTGAGGGGGAAGGAAGGCATCTCATCAGCTATTTTGTTCTATTATTTGGTTAAATGTCCTTTGCTTTAATGGTTTGTTAAAAGCATACTAGCTTTGCAATCAAAAGGTCTGAATCAAGCTCTGTCATTTATGACATCAGATAGACCGCTAAAAGCCTGAGCCTCAGTTTCCTAATCCATAAAAGAAATTTTGAGGATGCTTCTGTTCACCAATTATCTTGTGGGGATATCTCTTCCATTTGGTATGTATGATAGACATTCTTCAAGATGGTGACGAACTCTTTAGGTTTATTTCCTAATATTATTAATAATATTATATCCAAGGGTAATTGGACAAATCTCTAATGCTCTTTGATCCAATAATACCACTACTAGGTTTTTAACCCAAAGAAATAATGAAAAATGTAAAATAACCCATATATAAAATTTATGGAAACTCTTTTTGTGGTGGTAAAAGAATTGGACATTGAGATCATGTCCGTTAATTAATGAATGGATGAACAAATTGCAGTATATGAATGTATTGGAGTACTATTCTATAAGAAATGATAAGCAGATTTCCAAAAAACATAGAAAGATTTACAGGAAAACATACAAAGTAACAGCAACATTTGTACAATGATCAGTTTTGACAGACTTAGTTCTTAGCCATACAATGATCCATTTTTACTTCTTAGCCATACAATGATCCATTTTTACTTCTTTTTTGTTTTTGTTTTTTCCTTCTTGGGATTTTCCCCTTTTATTCTGCTGCTTCTTTCACAGTGTGACCAATGGAAGTATGTTTAATATGATAGTACATGTATAACCTATATCAAATCACTTGCCATCTTGGAGAGGAGGGAGAAGGAAGGGTAAGAGAGAGAAAAAAATGAAACTGAAAGTCTTTTGAGTGAATTTTGAAAACTATATGTAACTGGTAAAATATAAAATACTATCAAGTGGGGGGGGAAGATTCTTACATATTCTTACATAATTTCAAATTGTTCTACAGAATAGATTATCAGTTCACAACTCCAGCAACAATGCATAAGTGTCCCAATTTTCCTACATTTCCTCCAATACTTATTTTTTTTCCTTTTTTTTTTTTTTTTGTCATATTAAGTATGGGTATGATCATAGTACCTTAGAGTTGTTTTAATTTATATTTCTCTAATCAACAGTGGTTTAGAGTTTTTTTTTTTCCTCATGACTATAGATAGCTGTGATTTCTTTGAAAACTAACTTCCTGTTCATATCCTTTGCTCATTTACTAATGAGGAATGACATGTTTTTATAAATTTGACTCAATTTGCTATATATTTTAGAAAAGAGACACTTGTTGCAATCCCCCCTCCCATTTTTTTCTTTTAATTTTGGTTGCATTGGTTTTGTGCAAAAACTTTTTACTTTTATGTAATCAAAATTTACTTTTCTTTCTATATTTCTTTCTATATTCTTTCTATATTTCATTCTAAATTCTCCCCTTATCCACACATGATATTACCCCTTATGTATAAATTATGTACCCACTTTGATCTTATCTTAGTATATGCTATGAGGTGTTGGAGTCTATGCCTAGTTTTTATAATTTTCTTTTTGATTTTTCCCAGAAGTTTTTGTCACATGATGAGTTTTTGTTCCAACAATTTAGATTACTATGATCATTTACTATAATGTAATGTATACCTAATTTATTCCACTTATATGACACTTTGATAATTACTGCTTTGTAATACAGTTTGACATCTGGTTTGCATAAAATACCTTCCTTATGCCTTTGATATCCTTGATTTTTTGTTTTTGACTTAACTAGACAAAACATAAAAGGGATTACAAAAGATAAAATAGAAAACTTTGATTACGTGAAACTGAAAAGATTCTGCAAAACAAATTAATGCACCTTGGATAAGAAGGAAAGCAATGGAAAGAGGAAATGTCTTTTTATCATATTTCTCTGAGAAGGCTCCAGTATCTAGGGTATATAAACAAATAACAAATATGTGTGCGTGTATAATCAGTAACCATTCTCCAATAGGTAAGTGATCAAATGTAATGAATTTTCAAAAGAAGAATCATAAAACATTATCACATGAAAGTACTCCAAATCACTAATCATAATCAAATCAAAACAACCCTATGATTTCACCTTATACTCTGCAAATTGGCAAAAATGTAAAAAAGCAGTCATTGTTGAAGGAGCTATGGGAGGATATGCACACTGATTCATTATTGATGGAGCTATAAAACAATACAACCATTTGGATAGCAATTTGAAATTATGCAAATAAAGGAACCAAAATAACCCATACTCTGGCTGAGGAAGCCATTGATAAGAATATACTACAATATTTATAGCAAAACTTAAGTGTAAGAGCAAAGAATTGGAAAGAAAATGTCCATTCATTGAGAAATGGCGGAGCAAATTGTGGTATGTGAATGTAGTGTTAGAAATGATGGATGTGATAAATACAGAGAAGCATGGAAAGATCCACATGAACTGATAAAAATAAATAGAGCCATACAAAACAAATATAAGCATAAACAAAAAACAACTGCAACAATGTAAATGGTAAAAACAAATCAGAAAAAAAAGCAAATATTGCAAAATTAGAAAACCATGGCTAGAAAGAATCCAACTCATCCAATTGCTGATATTGAAGGTGTTGCCCATTGCCCATTTTCAGACTTTTTCCAATATATTGATTAGTTATGGTTTTCTCTTCAGTTGTTTGTTATATGATGTCTCAACAAGGAAGAAAGTACTTGATTCAGAAGTCTGAATTTAAGAACCTTAATGCTACTGTCTTCCTGATATTAGTGTTAATGTGTTAATCACATTAATGTTAGTGTTAATCACCTGCCTATGATCAATGAATCGTTAAGGTCCAAATGTAACCTTATGTGTTGTGAGCCTCCTGAAAGTAAAAGCCATCGTGATTTTTCTTGTTTTCTCAGTGCTTCACAGCACATAGTAAACATTTAGCAAATGCTTTACTATTCCTTTCCAATAATTCTAGAAGCAAAAGGAAGCCATAAGAATTTATTGAGTATGCAAGTGACATGATCAGGGTTGCTTTCTTCTCTAGCATACTTATTTCCCCTTCTTTTCTTTCCTCTCATTACAAACAGGTCTACCTTCTTGTTTTATTTTGCTCTTTCTATTACCCTGGAAAGCATTTATTTTTTTTGAGACACTTGATACTTATTATGTAAATCCTTCATCATTGTATAACTTTCCATTTCTTTAAATGTATTTACCTTTCTAGGTGTCCTATGTTTGATTTTAAAGTTTCTACTCATCTCTTCATCAGGAAAGTATGAGAATCATCTGTTTGTTAAAAGTTCATTTTTCTCTAGTAGGGCTATACTCAGTTTTTCAAGGCAATTTATTATTTGAACAACAGACTATAAGCACAAACAATGAAATCTATTTCATCTGTTCTAGATGATTGGTGGAAGCCTGTCTATTCCTCTATTAAAACTTCATCAAGGTTGCCTTTGATGCCTATTCAGATTGTTCTCATAAAAATTTTGCAGGCATGAGAAATATTGGTCAGTAGCTATTGATATTTTCTTTTGTTGCCTTTGCTATATTTAGTAAATGTTTTATGTTTTTGAGGATTCCTTGAGAATTGATGTTCAGAATTGTTTTGCTTCCAGCACAGATGTCTGCTGTGTGTACTTGGTCTAGTTCAGCTTCTCTTCCCATCTTTGTCTTCCTAAAGCCCTTCTTCTTTCATGCAGCAAATTTAGGGCCATGATGTTAGAGTTTATTTGTGGTAGCTTCATTGTCACTGATAAAGATTGTGTTGTAGAAATTTCGATAAATCTTTTTTTTAATTTTTTAATCTGTTATATTTCTTCCAGCTTCAACTTAAATGTTTTCAGGATGACTTTGCTTAGTTGGATCTCTTGCCAAGCTTTCTGTAATCTTTTTTTTTTTTTTTTTTTAATGAATATATTCTGTTTAAAATCTCTTCAAATATAATGCTGGTGTCAAGGTTTAAGTCTGAAATTCCAAATGCACTACAATCAGATTTAAAATGTGATTGGGAAATGTTTAACAAAATAAAAATGCAACATAGGTAATGTTAATTTGCAGTTTTCTAAGTCAACATATAGTGTCGGGTATCCATTTCTATTTGACATTGACACTGCTGGTATAACATTAAATTTTGGACTTGGAGTGAAGAACAATTTTAAGTCCCACTTCATAACCTTGAAAACTGTGTGATCATGAATAAGTCACTTCCTGAACCTTGGTTTCCTTATCTGTAAAATGGGGAAAATAACTATAGCAGCTACTTCACAGAGTTATTATGAAACAAAGCTGGGATAATACAGGATAAAGTAAATTTTGAAGTGCTAAAAATGTCAATGTTGTTTTCTTTAAAATTTAAAAATTAATTTTTCCTTGGTGACCAGATCACATATGTTTTGAGGTGGGTTCTAGGCTCTTTCATTTTCTTTCTTGTGGCAATTTTTTTACATTAATGAAATTTTTGGGGGGAAGTAGTGATAGATATGACAACCATTGAGAGATATTTCCCATTTTTTATTTCAAATAAACAATTCTTAGTAATTGCTTAATTTATGCCAAATACTTGCTAATGTTTAGGAATACAAATGTAGAAAAGCAGTCCCTGTCCTCAAGGAACTTAAATCCCAGTGAGGAATGATGCCACATAAAATAAACCAAGAAGTGAATGTTGGGTGAGGAAGAAAATTGCCTACTTGAGAATATGGTAGAGAAAATCTAAAGTGTAAGGACTGGGAAGGATCTGGAGAAGAAGAAATGAGCTTGCTTGAATAGGCCTAGTTGGAGTTGCCTCATCTGCACCATATTTTCCCATTTTTATCCTGCCTTATAATTTTCCTTTAATATTTACTCTAACAAGTCAGTGTGTACAGCTCATTCGGAAATTGTTTTCACATTGGTAACCACTTGTTAAAATGTAATGATGTGTTACAATATAATCAATTTCATTTTCCGTGATATTTCTGTGATAGTGTTACCCTATCCAGTAAGCCCTAAAGTATTCATAAAGATGATTATAATGATAGATATCCATATATGTGTGTATTTACATGCCTATAGATATCTATGTCTGTATATATACACACATACATATATGACTTTTATATGGTCACAAACTTTTAACCTTGGTTTATAATGTCATGTTTTTTCACTGTCATCTTTTATGTCCAAAATTAAAATCATTAAAGTAGATACTGAGTTCGTTAAGAGGTCTCATTAAGTTCTTACAATTTTTCTAATTGGATCTCACCTTGAAATCACAGATTACCGACTGTCCACTGAAAGGATGGTTCTTGTCTTTGGAAGCCTGATAAAAATCATTTCTCTTGATTTGCTTAGTAGCACTTCATATTACCTTCTTTTTTCATTAATCAGGAGAACACCAAGATTGATATGATTCAGTTTCTCTAATGTACTTCTGCTGGTTAGTCACTGGACAAGGATCAGTTGTGATTACAGTTGTGATTACACTGTTGTATGTCTGTGAAACCTAGACAGTATCAGCACCATAACTAGAAAACTGAACCACTTCCACATAAATAAAGATTATTTGGCAAGATAAACCATATGTTCTGGTTTCTTCCCCATTGCACAGGAGGAAAGAGAGAATATAATGTTTATTGAAAAATATATTTTTAAAAATATAAGAATGAAGGTAGTAGTGTTGAAAGAGAAAAGTATGAAATTAGGAGAATGGTGAAGGAATGATTATTGACAAAATGACTTAGATGTGATTAGGACAATTTAGGAATAATTGTTTCAAGTTGAACAAGTTCTTTTCATTACCCTACTTGGGTATTGCATTATTTCCCACTGGAATAAATTTTCTCTTAAGTTTTTTCATAACAAAAACAATTCTATTTGCAGGACTTTGTGTGATATTAATCTGTCTACAAATGGGGTCTTTTCAAATGGGGGTCTTAATCTTTTGGGGTTACTAACCCTTTTGACAATCTGGTGAAGTCTATGCCTTCACATGGAATAATGTTTTGGAAGTAAAGAAAGAATTTTTTGGGAACAGTGGAAAGAAAGGAAGAAGAAGAAAACAAGTTTTTATTAAGTGCCCATGGTTTTCCAGGCATAATGATAATCATTTTACAAATATTCTCTCAATCCTTAAAACTACACTTGATAGTAGATGCTATATTATCATCATTTAAATGGCTTGTACAAGATTACTCAATTAGTAAGTGCTGAGTAACTTTAACTCTAATATTAGAGTTGAAGCAGCTTAATATATTTCATAACCCATCTTCTATTTATGACACAGGTAATGAAGAGAAGAGCCAATATTTGAATCCAGATCTTCATGAAACTCCTTGGAAAAAATTCTACATTGAGGTAGGACAACACAAACCCCACCCTACCTCCCCAATGCCTTTTATATTCTTCAATATTAGGTTCAAACATCTCTTTCCCAAGGGAATACGTCCTCCTAAGCCAGTTACACACCTCAGTTTACTCCAAGCTCTGGAGGGTGTCTTCATGCTTTCCACTGCTCATTCCAGCTTCTCTCTTTATTTCCTTTCTTGATAATCTTCCCTCCTTTGAAGTAGATGCAAAAAAATTTCCCCTATTCCAAATTATCCTTGCTGTACTATAGTAGTACATAGTGGATGTCATTGTCCATCTTTTTTTTTATTGTGAAGTTTGACACCTTGCTCACCATCTTCCTCTTCCCAACCTCTGTTTAGCTACTAAAGCAATTTAATATTCATAGAGATAATTACTCAATCTCCTTAAATCCATGACCTGTTTCTTCATTTTATTTCACTCACACCACATGCAGTGATTTCATCGTTACTCACAAGAGTTGGTGACACATCCTTAGTGTGAAACTGATTTTTTTTTTCTTTCTGATCCTATTATATGATTGCATCTCTCTCCAGGTCTGATCTCTTTTAAACTTATATTACTTTGCCCTTGTGAAGATCATTAATCTCACCACACTCTAATTTTTTCCCACACCATTACTACTGATCTGACTTCCATTTCCTCCTTTTTGGGGGTGTAGGGAGAGGTAGGAGTATGGCGAGGCAAACAGGGTTAAATGACTTGCCCAGGATAGCACAGCTAGTAAATATCAAGTATCTGAGGGAAGATTTGAAGTCAAGACCTCTTGACTCTAGGGCAGGTGTCCTATTTACTATACCATCTAGCTGCACCTCTTTCTTTTCTAATCTTGACCTTTCTAACAATTCTGTTTGCTGCTCTTTAATCTTCCCTCTTGTTCTGTTGCTGCTTATCTCTTGCAAAACCTTAATGTTTATAAATCCTCATTTGCTGTCTCTTCCAGTCCTACTTAGAAGAAGCCAAACCCAGATGAAGTCTCACAACAATGATGACTTGATAAATTACAAATATAAATTACCAATCTCTTAACTGAGTTCTCATGGCAGTAAAGTTTTCTGTTTGTTCATCTCTAATTGATTCCCTATTTCATTTGCCATAGAAGCTATTCCAGATTTTCTCCCACAGTATCTTTTTATACTTCTCTTCTACCTCTTACTTTGATTTAAAAAAAATTGAGACCATTAAACATGAATTTTCTCCTAGTCTCTCTCTCTTTTTTAATTTTTACATTAGATTTGTTTATTTTTATACTTATTATTTCCACTTCATGAGAAGTCTCTTGTAAGAAAATAGAAACAACTCCCTAAACTAATCTATTTATGTAGTGATATACCAATCAAATTCTCAAGAAACTATTTTACTGAACTAGAAAAAATAACAAAATTCATCTGGAAGAATGAAAGGTCAAGAATTTCAAAGGAATTAATGAAGAGAAAAGCAAATGAAGGTAGCCTAGCTATACCAGATCTAAAACTATGTTATAAAGCAGCAGTCATCAAAACCATTTGGTACTGTCTAAGAAATAGAGAAGTTGATCAGTGGAAGGGGTTAGGTTCACAGAACAAAATAGCCAATGACTGTAACAATCTAGTGTTTGACAAACCTGAAGGCCCCACCTTTTGGGATAAAAATTCACTATTTGACAAAAACTGCTGAGACAACTGGAAACTAGTATGGCAGAAAGTAGGCATAGACCCACAGCTAATACTGTATACCAAGATAAGGTCAAAATGGGTTCATGATCTAGACATAAAGAATGATATTATAAACAAATTAGAAAAACATAGGATAGTTTACCTCTTATATTAAGTTAAAAAGTATTTGTACAAACAAAATTAATGCAGACAAGATCAGAAGGGAAGCAATACACTGGGAAAACATTTTTACATCCAAAAGATCTGATAAAGGCCCCATTTCCAAAATATATAGAGAATTGACTCAAATTTATAATAGTTCAAACCTTTCTCCAATTGATAAATGCTCAAAGGATATGAACAGAAAATTTTCAGATGAAGAAATTGAAACTATTTATAGCCACATGAAAAGGTACTCTAAATCACTATTGATCAGAGAAATGCAAATTAGGACAACTCTGAGATAGTACTACATATGTCAGATTGGTTAAAATGACAGGAAAAGATAATGCTGAATGTTGGAGGGGATGTGGGAAAACTGGGACACTGATACATTGTTGGTGGAATTGTGAATGCATCCAGCCATTCTGGAGAGCAATTTGGAACTATGCCCAAAAAGTTAGCAAACTGTGCATACCCTTTGATATCCAGCAATGTTACTACTGGGCTTATATCCCAAAGAGATCTTAAAGGAGGGAAAGGGACCCACATATACAAAAATGTTTGTGGCAGCCCTCTTTGTAGTGGCCAGAAACTGGAAAGTGGATGCCCAGCAAATGGAGAACGGCTGAATAAATTATGATATATGAATGTTATGGAATATTATTGTTCTGTAAGAAATGACCAACAGGATGATTTCAGAGAGGCCTGAAGAGACTTAGATGAACTGATGCTAAGTGAAATGAGCAGAACCAGAAATCATTATACATGGCAACAATAAGATTATATGATGATCAATTCTAATGGACATGGCTCTCTTCAACAATGAGATGATTCAAACCAGTTCCAATGATCTTGTGATGAAGAGAGCCAGCTACACCCAGAGAGAGAACCATGGGAATAGAGTGGGCACCAGAACATAGCATTCTTACTCTCTCTCTGTTATTTGCTTGCATTGTGTTTTCTTTCTCAGTTTTTCTTTTTCTTCTTTCATCTGATTTTTCTTGCACAACCAGGTAACTGTATAAATTTATATACATATATTGGATCTAACATGTATTTCAACATATTTAACATGTATTGGACTACCTTCCAGCTAGGGGTGGGGTACGAGGAAGGAGGGGAAATTTTGCAACAAAAGGTTATACAAGGGTCAATGTTGGAAAAATTAACCATGAATATGCTTTGTAAATAAAAATCTTTAATTAAAAAAAAAGAAAATAGAAACAATTTGTTAAACTAATCATATAGTGACTTCATTTGAAAGTGTACACAGTATTTCATGTCGGTTTGCCTCTCCCACCTACTACCTATTTTTTTAAAGAACAGAAATTTGTTTTCTCTCCTCTCTCTATATCCCATTTTAAAAAATTTATGTAATAAATATGCATAATCAAAACAAAACATCATTTCAATTACAATATATAGCACATATACATATATGTATATATATGTACACTGTATATACAGATACAAATGTACATCTAGTTACATGTAATTGTGTACACACGAATATATGTATACATATAATTACTCATAACTGCATCATTTTATAAATATATGTACATATATATATACTTAATCCCTATTATGTATTGGTTACATATATACACATACATATGTATATCCATATATATAAAATCTTCTATACACATACATATGTATATCCATATATATATATATATATATATATATATATATATAAAATCTTCTATACACATACATATGTATATCCATATATATATATATATAAAATCTTCTATACCAGTGGTCCCCAAACTTTTTAAATATGGGGCCAGTTCACTGTCCCTCAGACTGTTGGAGGGTGGGACTGTAGTAAAAACAAAAACTCACACTTTGTCTCCACCCCTCAGCCCATTTGCCATAACCTGGTGGGCTGCATAAACGTCCTCAGCGGGCCACATGAGGCCCACGGGCCGTAGTTTGAGAACCCCTGTTCAATTCCTTAGAAATTCAACACTTCTTTGTAATGAATGATGTATTCTGTTGTTTGTCCTTTAGAATCATGAATAATTATTATATTGATCATGTTATTATAGCCTACAAAGTTATTTTTGCAATATTGTTATATAAATTATTCTAATACTGCTCATTTCATTCTTCATCAATTTATAAAATTCTTAAAGATTATTTATTTTTATAGTGTTGATGTTATAGTATAAATCAGTCTTTTGATTCTACTAACTTTATTCTGCATCAGTTTGTATAAATTTGTCTTTGAAATCAACCACTTCCTCATTATCCCATCATATTCACATGCTACCACTTAGTCAATTACTACTTAATTAATGGCTATTCCCTTAATTTCCAGTTTTTGGGGGTGGGGGTTGCTACCACATAAAGAACTATTATAAATATTTTTGTATGTAAAGAAACTTTTCATCTTTCTTTAATTTCTTGAGTGTGGGCCTAGCAGTGGTATAGTTAGGTCAGAGGGCATACATTGTTCATTAACTTTTTGTGTATAAACTTAAATTGCTTTCCATAATAATTGTACCCATTCACAGATCCACCAACAATGCATCAATGTGCCTGTTTTCTCATACCCTCTCCATTTAATCATTTTCCTTTTTTGTTTTACTACTCTGATAATTGTGAGATAGGATGTCAAAACTGCTTTAATTTACATTTCTCCAGTGGTGGTGATGTGGAGGATTTTTTTTTTTTTTCATATAGCTATCAATAGCCTAGATTTCTTCCCTTAAATACTGCTGTTCATATCTTTAGCTCATTTATCAATGGCAAATGGCCTTTTATATACATATGTGTGTGTGTGTGTGTGCGTGTATGTATGTTCCTTATGTATCTTGAAAATGATTCCTTTCAGAGAACTTGCTGGAAAGATTTTTTCCCAGTCTCCTTATTAATCTTTTCTTTATTAGATTTGTGCAAAAACTTAAATTTTTTATAATTAAAGTTAACTATTTTATCTTCTGTTATCCTTTCTATTCCTTGTTTGGGGTCAAGCTATTTTTCTATCCAGAGGTCTGCTGTAACTGATCGCAGATGTAACTTTTTCCTTTTGTGTATAATTTTTTCATTATGTAACTTTTTTTAATCTAGCTCTTCTATCCATTTGGAGCTTATCCTGGTGTGAAATATGAGATATTGGTTTAAATCTAATTTCTTTCATTACACTCAAAAATTTTACCAGGAGTCCAAATAATGAATCTTTATTCTAGTACCTAGATTCTTTGTGTTTATCAATACTAGAGCATTAGATGCATTTTTTTGGTATGTTGTTTACTCATTCTGTTCCAGTGATCAATCTCCTATTTTTTTCAACCATTACTGATTGTTTTTTGATAATTTATGCTTTGTATTATAGCATGAGATCTGGCACTGTTTGTGCTCCTCTGTTCTAATTTATTTTCATTATTTCTTGAGATTTTTTACTTTTTCCCCTACAAATTTATTTTGGTTTTTTATTTTTATTTTTTTGAGCTCTAAAATAAGATGACTTTGGTTGTTTGGTAAAATTAATTTAAGTAGTATTGTAATCTTTATTTTATTCTTCCTACTAATGAGCAATTACTACTATTCCAATTTTTAGGTGTGTCTTTATTTCCATCTATTTATCCACCTACCTTTTCTACTTGCCCATCTACTTATTTATTTATATTTGTATAGTTCAGTATATCTTGAAAGATTGACTTCCAAATAATATCTACATTCTATAGTAATTTTAAATGGAATTCCTTTATATCTCTTCCCCCTGGATTTTACATAGAAATTTTAATGATTTTGTAGATTTATGTTATTTCTTTCAAGTTGACTAAAGTACTCTTTCACTTAATTTTCTTGTTTCTTTAGAGTTCTTTAAGTATGCCATCATGTCATCAACAAAAAAATTATATATTTTTCCTTCTTTACTTAAGATTATTCTCTTAATTTCTTTTTCTTCTTTTATTGTTATAATTAGTATTTCTAGTACTTTGTCAAATAGAAATGATGACCATAAATACACTTTTTTTTTTAAAGCCTTTGATTTTCTTGGAAAGGATTCTGGTTTATTCTCATTATCTATAATGTTAGCCCTTGGTTTTAGATAATTATCATTTTAATGAAAGGTTTCATTTATGCTTGTGGTTTCTTGTGTGTATATATGCATGTATGTGCATTAACATAAATGTGTGCATATATTATACATACCTCTCACATTCACACATATCTATATATATTTGTGTGTGTATAGTTACCAGGAAAAGTTGTTGCATTTTTTTTTCAAAAGCATTTTCTTCATCTATTGATATAAGCATATGATTATATTGGGAATATGGTTAAACAAGTTTATATTTTTCTAATATTAAGTTAATCCTAAATTCCTGATATAAATTCAACTTGGCCATATCATATTTATTATGTTGTTTTAAACCTTGTATATTCTAGCAAAACAAATATCTACATTGGACAACACACACACACTCACACTCCTTGTTCTGTATTGAATCTATCATCTCTCTATCAAGTAATGTGATTCATTTTTGGTTCTCGGGAATTTTGGTTGATCATTGTGCTGATCAAAGTTCTTTCAGTGTTGTTTATATATTTTAAATATGCTTATTGTCTACCCCTTAAAATTTAAGCACCTTGTTTGTAGATTATTTCATTCATTCTCATTTAAATCATCTAAAGATATTTGTTCCTATACCTATTCTTAAAGAAAAAAAGGACTATATCCTGCTTATAACTTACTAAAGTTGGTAGAAAAGTCAAAACTCATAATACTCCCTTCCTCTAATCAGGACCATATATACAAAATAAATCATTTTGTGGTAACATCAGGATTCATGGAGAAAAAAATAATGTAGGGTCTGATTGCATAACCTATGTTCTCTGCCCATACCCTGGTCTTATTATGCATCATAGATTTAGTTCAAAGAGATCATTTTGTCCAATGAAACCTAGAATGGTTAAATAAGTTAGTCAGTGTCACACAAAGAAAAGAGGACTTAGCAGGGCTTACATTCTCTGTGTTCTTTGAATAAGATCTGATTCCCAATCCCATACTCTACCTTATATCATGCTGATTTGACTTAGTTGGCATTATGGAGGTATCTGTCATTGGAAAGGTAGTGGGCATTTAGTTGAATTTAAGAAATATTAAATACTTAATGTATGCAAAACATAATCATAAAGAGCTATAAAGGGACCAGAAGTTATCAAAACACTGAATTCTGGGCAACATGCTTTGTTGATGGGATACTAATCACAGGGATAGATGAGTAAAAATTCCCAAGTTTAGAATGTACTGAGGAGGCCATAAATACTGAAATTTGCTATCTTAAATATTGGAGAGAATTTATTGAAATGTGTCTCTATGTTCCATAATAAAATAAATGTTTCTAATTTTGAGTTCCATTCTTAGTGAATCCTGCTAAATGTAATAAATGTGTATTGAATGAATGAAATTCCATAGGACAGATACTGGAGAACTGATCCTTTATGTTACAGCTAATGCAAATCCTACATATAAATATACAGCATAATGATACTGAGATTATAGGGCCAGAGAGAACTCAGTCAAATAAAAATAAACAATAAAAATCAGGATTCTTATGACATTTTTCTTCATTAAGGTAGCATACTATAGTGGAGAATAAACACCGACTTGAAGACAAGAAGTCCTAGATTCAACAAAACCTTGCCTCCTACAGTTTTGTGACTCTTGGCCAACTTGCTTAAATTCTTTGGAATTCAGTTTCCCCTTCCAGAAATTAGGGATTATAATGTGTTGCAGATTGTATGTGAGTCTATTGAGATAATGTAAATAAGTTGCTTTAAAATTTTGAAACATGTAAATAAATAAATAAATGAACGAACGAATAAATAAATAAATAAATAACTAAAGCTTGATGACTTGCATATTCAGATTTACTACCACCCATCCATTTAAACAGTTCAATAAACATTAATTAAATGCACAATATGCAAAATGGGAGGGGCTAAGTGGCACTGCAGATAGAGTGCCTAAATTCAAGAAGACTCTTCCTAAGTTCAAATCCAGCCTTAGACACTAACTAGATGTGAGATCCTGGGCAGGTCACTTAACCTTGTCTGCCTCATTTTCCTCACCTGTAAAAAAATTGGAGAAGGAAATAGCAAACCATTCCATTACCTTTGCCAAGAAAATCCCAGATGGGGTCACGAAAAGTTGGACATGGCTGAGAAAAACAATATGCAAAATACTGAACTAGGTCCTGAAAAAGTTTTTTGAACTCTTGAGTTTTGCATCTGAGTTTTCCAAATACCATGTGAAATCCGTACTACATATATTATTATTCTGTTTGAGAAAACAGAGGTTGCCCACACTTTAATTGCCATTGTGTCTGTCTGAGGCAGGATTCAAACCCAGACCTGGTCTTTCAGACTCCCAAGTACAATGCTCCATAGAACACACCCTAGGTAACAATTTCAATCCATTGGGGAAAAAATTAGGTAATCAGCTATTAGGTGTTCTGTTGTTCATCTGCAGGTTCTTTCAATTCAAAGGTAACAACCCCTGCTATGTGTTCCTCCTTTCAGATGGAGTGGGATTATATATAATCAATCTCTGCTTTTATGTCTGAGGCTTTTCCAAGAGAAAGAAATAGTGAAGAAATGTGAGGGGGCAGGAAAGCAAAGACATAGCATGATAAAAAACTGATCATGAAGGCATGGCTCAAGAAAAGCTGAGCAAGGAAAGGCAGCTGCAAAATGTTAGCCCTTTGGATATAAAGCGCAGATTCCTGGGCCGAGGTTTTTCAGTTGCTGAGATTGCAGCCAGGTGGCTTTTCTTTGTTATCTTTTAACTGGGAGTTATGCTATGTTATGTTTGGGTAAGGCAAGGTCAATTTAAGTGGATTCTAAGGAATTTTCCAGAAAAACAGGGAGATCCCAGAATTGACTTATAGGTATCCTAGGCTTCAGAAATAATCAATATAAATAACTTTTAGTCAGAATGGGTTTTTTTTTCTTCTTACATTATTTTTAAAAAGCAACAATTATCAATTACAGATCGGCCTCATGACCTTTTGGCAGATGACTCAAGAATACTACAGATCGATGATGACAGCTTAAAAAAGTGAGAATAGGAATTAGTCTCAAAATTCATTGCCAAGAAGAAAGAAAACTGGCAACTTCAAAAAAAAATCAAACAAACAAACAAACAAAACCCAAAGAAATAGTACTTGGAGATGAGAGATTGAGTTAAAGACAAGCATTGCTGTCCAAGCCACAAATGAATTCTATGCTTGCCACAACATCCTTTTGTTCTCAGAGAAGTTAGAATTTTGCAATCTCTTGAAACCACAGTTAAAGGAAAACTTAGTGTGAAGATGCCTGGCTTCCCTCTAATCTTGTTTCCTTTTTCTTTCCCTTTTCTTTCTCCTTTTATCCTCTTTGACATCTTTCTAATCTTATATCATCTTTCTCTTTTCCTATTCCTATTACTCTTTCTTATCCTGTTTTCCTTTTCCTTTTACCCTCTTCCTTTCTATCTTTGTTTTCCCTTCTTTGGCATAAGTTGATATTTTCAGTGTTAATTTAGATTGAGCCAATCAAAGACACATTTCCAGATACTATTCATCTGCCCTACCTATTTCCCTTACCTTAAGTGCTATTTAACACAGTTCATTATGGCTCTGGCTCTAGTTTTCTTTGTTGATGTATAGGTTTCATTCATTTGTAAACTTTGCCTGCCTCCCCAAAAATATCTTTGGGCAATCTTGAATTGCCCCCTGGAGTTAAATCTTTTATTTCAAACCCAGTGAATCTCATATCTAGGTCTTCTAATGATATGGGTAAAAGAATGCTAGCTCCCATATAGGTCTTCAAGGTAATAGTATATATTGGGGATAGGACAGCCTTTATTCCCACAGAAAATACAGAAAACAAATTATTCAGTGGTCCATGAATGATACAATTTTGTTTACTTTTCTATTGAGTCCTACCTTCACTTAGTGACTTATCTAGGCCCTCACCTCATACATATTTTGGGTTTGGAATTTACTTTTAAGAGAATAAACCCTGAGGTTAATATTCAATCCCTTATTTTGTTGGTGAGTCCTTTCCTCATCCCAGGACCCATAAAGGCCACTGGCCTCATGGAATTTCCCAAAGGGTTTGTTGTACTCCTGAAAAAAAGTAAGTTTGGAGTTGCCTAGAGAAGCAATCTCATACAAGCAAAAGGCAAAAGTTCACGTTAGATTTCTCCCTCTTCTTAATCACATTTTCTTCTGCTCTGGAATCTATGCTAGATATTTGCTATAGAAATTCTTGACACTCCTCCAAAAGACTGGGTTGCTACTCAATAACTTTGTTCTCCTCTCCATGGCTGCCTTCTATCAAGTTTGACAGGTTATACCTCTGCTTCTCTAAGGCTGAATGTAAGAGCTTCTCATACGTTCTCCTCATGCTGACAAGAAGAGATGAAACTTTAATTCGGGTCACATCTGGCATTAGGGTCTCCCAAAGAGGAGGCAGAGAGAGGTTGCAAAGTTTCATAGACTTTATCATCTGGAATCTAGGCCCATTTTTAGGTCTCTGAATTCTGTTCTTTGTTTAGCATCTCTCCAAAAAGAGAGAACACAAAAGGAACCTGAAAGGGGGAAAGCAATTACTAGGCATGATGTTCTTGGAGTCAAAACCAAGCAGAGCTGCTTGGCTGGCTCATTTTCATAAGCTAAACACATAGGAATATCTTTGACCCACAGTAATTCAATCCCTACAGGATAAGATTTAATCACTTGTCTTCATATCTCTCAATTAAATTGTGAACTGGCACATCCATATCCTCCATAAATAGATGTAATTTAATAGGAGTCTACTGAATCAAAATTTCAAAATACATATGGTCATTTTCATGTCAAATTCATTTCCCACCTACTGCTCTGCTTTGTTTTGACTTCCATAGTACTGTGCTTGCCTCCAGGAAAAGTCATCACCAGAAATCTCATCATCAAGATTACTTAAATTTGGTACTCAACATCTCTTCAGTAACTTTGATTATATTTTCCCTCTGATTGGAGGAATGAGCAAAAACCTCCTTTTTCTTTATAGCCCTTTCTTTATAGAGTGCTCAGACTTGGTCAGGAACTGCCTTTATATTTCTTATTTGCATCCCCTAGCACAGTGTCTGGCATATAGTAAGAGCATAGTAATAGTTTAATCAACATTTATTGACTTATTTGTTATGAGGAGGGAATTAGTAGCTGGGGAGATCTGTCCTGATCTCCTGTAAAAAATGATGAGTTTTTTAAGGAAGCTATGGCATCTCAAGGGCAAAGATCTTGATGAAGATTGCTTTTTAGGGATTTGAAGGCCAAAGAAGTAGAGGTGGGTGGAGGAATATTGCATAACTTCATAGCTATAGATTCCCCCATCTGTCTTTGATGATCATAGCCCCTTCATGGCTAAGTCACCAACTTTCTTGGGTCAGTCAAAGTAGTTAAAGTCAGTCTGGTTATGCTCTGGTGTTCTGATTATGGAAATAATCTATTAGTGGGGTCTGAATATATTTGAAGCATTTCTACAAAATCTGCAAGAGTTGGCACTTGGTTAATAAAAGTTTTGAGAACACAAGAATATCATTATTTGACAAAATGAGACATCAGGCATCAGGATAAAACTAGTGGATACAAATTATGGCTAACATTTGTAGAGCTCTCTAAAATTTGCAAAGAATTTTACATAATTTTATTTGATCCTCACAATTATGCTGTTGGGTAGATGCTATCCTCAGATGATGAAACTGAGATTGAGAGAGATCATATGACTGTCCAAGGCTCCTTCTATGAGGCAAAATTTGAACTTAAGTCTAAGAAAGGATGGAGAAAATAGAAAGGAGTGGAGAAAAATGCAGGTCCTGTTTAAAGAAATTTCCCTGAGGCTCTAGAACAAGAGAATAAAGTAGAAAGAGAAAAAAAAATCTACTGTTCATCATCTGAAAAAGATTCCAATAGGAAAATTTATTGGAATATTGTATTGGCAAGCTTCAAAAGTCTCAAGGAGAAAATATTATAAATAATAAGAAAAGAAGCAATTTAAATACTGCAGAAATAGGGTTTCACAAGCCTACCAGTTTCTACCCTAAAAGATCATAGATCTCGGAACATTAGATTTTGAAGAACAAAAAAGCTGGGGTTGAATCCAAGAATAACTTGCTCAGCAAAGTTGAGTGTAGTCCTGACTCTTTAAAAAAGAAAAGAAAATTGTGAGAAACTGAAAGAAACTCAGGTATTTGTAACAAAAAGACAAGAATCAATAAAAGATCAAAAAATATAAAGAAAGCATTAGAGATTATAAGGCACTCAATATTAAATTGTTTATTATCTATTTAAAAATATCCGTATTTTAAAAACTCATAATGATTTCTAAGGTAGTTTGAAAGGAAGGTTGGGACTGAGTTGTGTATGATGGGATAATTCTAAAAAATAAAATTGGGTAGGAAAAGGTAAAGGGAAGCAATGATATTATAAAGATGGGGTATGAAAGGAAGAACTAAAAAAATGAGAAAGTATGGGGTGGAGGACTGTTAATTTTGGAATCTTACTCTTATCTATGTTAAAGAAGAAACTGTCCATCTGGAAGAGTGTAGAAATCTTCTGAACTGGACTAACACTAAGAGGAAGGGACTTTTAGAAGAGAGTAAATTAAAATTTGGAAGGTGGGAGGAGAAAATAGGGGAATTTTTTTTTGATGAATGTGAATTTAGATTAAAGAGATGGGAGGAGGAAGGATTGGAGGAAACTCTTAGAGGAGTGGGTAAAGTCAGAGTAGGAGAGGGAAGAGAAGCTATAGTTCAGTGATGGGGTAAAAAATGAGGCTGAGAAAGAAAATAGCTTATAAAATTAGCAAATAATAATTATAACTTTGAGTGTGAATGGGGTATTTCTAGCGGCTCTTTTTGTGGTGGTAAAGAACTGGAAATTGCAGGAATTGATTGAGGAATGACAACAAATTGTAGTGTATGCTTGTGATGAAATACAACCATACTATAAGAAATTATGAGCTTCAATGATCTTAAAAAGACACAAAGAGACTTGCAAGAGAACACTCTATAGCAACAACAATATTTTTTTTAATATAACCATCACTTTTTTATTTTAAAGATCTTTAGTTCTGAATCAGCTTTATAACAGGAGAGAATCTTTGAGAGAGACTAAGGGCAACCTTAATTATTCTACTTTTAAAAAAATTCCCAGTTGTATTTAAAGCTACTTTTTTTTTCTTTTTCGTTATACATGTACATTTATTTTTTACATATTTCCATATGAATCATGTTGGGAGAGAAAAATTAGAACAAAAGGGGAAAACCATAAGAGGGGGGAAGAAAAAAAAAGTGAGCATAGCATGTGTTGATTTACATTCAGTCTTTCTCTGAATGTGGATGGCGTTTTCCATCCAAAGTTTGCTGGGTTTGCTCTTGGACCACTGAACCGCTGAGAACAACCAAGTCTCTTATAGTTGATCAACTCACCTTTTTGCTGTTATTGTGTACAATGTATTCCTGGTTCTGCTTATTTCACTCAGTATTAGTTCATGTAAATCTTTCCAAGCCTTTCTGAAATCAGCCTGTTCATTATTTTTCATGGCACAATAATATTCCATTATTTTCATATATCATAACTTAATCAGTCATTCCCCAATTGATGTCGGACATCTACTCGTTTTTCAATTCTTTGCCACAACAAAAAGAGCTGCCACAAACATTTTTGCATATGTAGATTCTTTTTCCTCTTTTATGATTTCTTTGGGATTCTGATCCAGTAGGGGCATTGCTCGTACAAAAGGTATGCATAGTCTTAAGAGCCTTTTGGGAAGAGTTCAAATTGTTCTCCAGAATAGTTGAGTCATTTCACAACTCTACCAACGATGTTTTAGTGTTCCAGTTTTCCCAGTCCCCTCCAACATTTATCATTATCTTTTCCTGTCACCTTAGCCAATCAGTGAGGTGTGAAGTAGTACCTTAGAGTTGTCTTAATTAGAGCAATACTGTTTTAAGAATGTCACTGTGCAGTTTCATATGCAATCACATTTTTTTCTTTAATTGCACTGTATTATAGAAATGCTTGTTTTGTTCATTGAATTGAAAATAAAATAGATACGTCTTTCTAAAAAGGAAAAAAAAGATGAAGAAATGTAATACTTTTTCTGGTCTCTCTCTAATTTAATGTTTATTGGTTAGTTAACTTAATGAAAAGCTTTTTATAGTGGGTACAGAGCTGTGGCAAAAGCACCAATCCTACAAAACTGAATGGGGAAAAAAACAGTAATAGTTTCCTCTAGATTCAGAATATGCCAACAGTTGTAATATAGAATTATTTATATATATTATATATTTTCAATACATATTACAAATGTATTTTGTATAGTATTATTAGATATTTCTATATAAAAATTCAATTTTCCCAGAAACTGAGACATTAGCTGATTTGTCAAGCCTCCCATATTAGCTCCATCTCTCTCCTCATCTCCATAACCGCTTAGTCTCAAATGCTGTTTGCTATAGACATGTTTCACAGAATCATAGAATTTCAAGGCTGGAAAGGACCTCAGTAGCAATTTAATCCAATTCATACTTGAAAAAGAATTCCTTCAATAACACACCTTTTAAATGGTCATCATGGTGAGGAGATCATTTGTTGTTGTTTAGTCGTGTCCATCTCTTTATGATTCCATGTGGGATTTTCTTGGCAAAGACACTCAAGTGATTTGCCATTTTCTTCTCCAGTAAATTAAGACAAAGAGAAATCAAATGTCTTGCTCAGAATCATACAGCTGATGTGTATTTGAAGTCAGATTTGAACTTGGCTCTTCCTATCTCCACGCCCATCATCACCTGTCCTCTGGAATTGTGATTAATCATTTTATTGATCAGAGTTCTTAAATGTTTCAAAATCAAACATTTTTTTTTATTGTTGATTTTACGATATAAATTATTGTCCTAATTATGTTCATTTTACTCTGTTCATTCAAATCTTCCCATTGTTCTCTCAAACTGTCTCTTTCATAATTCCTTATAGCCCAGGAGTAATATTTACTCTAGTAATTATAATCCACTTAGCCATTCCCCATAATGGGCATCCCCTTGGTTTCCAGGTTTTGTCACTACAAAATGCTATAAACATTTTTGTGCTTATAGGACTTTTATTCTTTCTTTGATCCTTTATTTAAAAGGGTTATAAAGATGGACCTATCAGCTAAATGGAAGATGAAAGATGCCACATTTCCCTTTTATTGTCCTGCCTCAGTTTCCCTAAATTGTCCTGCCTTGGTTTCCTTGAATTGTCTGCCTCAGTTCCTGCTCAATCCTATAACACCACTCCTCCTTCCTAATTATCATGATACAGATAAGGAGAAAGCCTTCTATGTTAGATATCATGACCCCAGATCCTACCTACTTGGCAAAATGTCTGGTGCCTCCTCCCATCCTGTGTTCTTCTTGATCCCAACTTAACAGAATGTCTAGTGCTTCCCCCCCACCCTGTCAGGACTGGATTGATAGTCCCTTCCCACTCCCAGTGCTCTAACTCTGCCCCTACGTGGGACTACCTTCTGGTAGCTTGGAGCCACATGCATATATATGTCATTGAGAACTCACATTGGCGGCTGGATGCTGGATTCTTGGAGATGATAGTCTCATTCAGACCTGGAATCAACCTCATGGAACCATTTGGTCCTTCCAGTAAATCTCTCCCTTTCAAATAAAATATTAAAACTCTCTTAATCTCTATCTTGCCTCAGTTTCTCTGACATGACAGAATGGCAAAAGGAAAGTCTTGAAGCAGGCAAATTTACCTGCAGGTTATTGCAGTAATAACATGTGAAGTGATAGAGGTCTGCAGGGTCAAAGGAAAGAATGGAATATATATATGGAAAATATTATGATAGAAATTATTTTTCTAATAATAGCCAATTGTTAAATTAGATCAAGGTTTTTTTTCCTATTTCTGTGTGGGACGGGTGTTAGACCCCCTTTCCCAAATTAACTAATCAGAGACATCTTCTGGTACAAAGAGAAAGCATTTATTTAGTCCCTGCAGGGAGAAGCCCAAGTACAGCTGGGAGACATCTCAGCTCCCAACATGTGCTCATCCACCTGACAAGCTGAAAGTAGTAAAGCTGGTTAAATAGCAAAAGGCCCAAGTCTTTTCCTTGGATAGACTAAAAGGAAGTAACCCTCATTTACCAATGGTCATCAGTGTTGTCTGTTTCCTGTTAGTCAAGTCACTTCCTGTCACTGCCCTGGAGTCTTAGCCTTTAGAGACCTGACTTCCTGCAACCTGAGCCCAAGACCTGATCTTCCTGCTCCACAGACCTCTGGGAATAGGGATCACACTTAGGCCTAGTTTCCTAGACTTCTTGAGAAAGCTTCACCTGTCTTATCTCACTCATTTTCTCATTCAGTGACCAGCCCTTATAGACCAGTTAGTTACTTTCTGAAGGACATTGTTAATAAATGAGTTTTCCCAAATCCTCAGAGAATTTGCTCCAGGATCCTGTTCAACTCAAAGACCCTTCTGTTTAGAGTTTAAATCTAGTTGAATTCCAGCCTTATTACAGTAAGCCTATGTCCTTCCTATCTCTCCACTGGAGTTTAGGATAACCTAGCTCATGAAGGAGAAACCAATCAGATTGGTCTGAATAGAGATGAATTCTTTCTTCCTGAGCTCGAGAGGCAGTTGAATCTCTTAGTCAAGCCATGTTCTCAGCAGGAGAGGCTGAGGACTTTCAGCCCCCTATTTGAACAGCCCTTAATCTTCAACAATCAGGTTTGATTTATACCTCCTTTAAAAAAAAAAAAGGCATTCAGGATTTCTATTAGGTGTCTTTGGTCATGAAGACCATCAACTGATTAGTTATCAACTAGCCTAATTAATAATTTGATTATTAATTACTCAGAAACTTTGTCTCTCAGGCTTTTCATTAGCTGCAAAGATGAAATCACAGGTCTTGGCAACAGATTGGATACTGGGGTGGGAGGAGTGAGATAGTGTGGTGTAAAGGATGAATCCTGGTTGGTGAACCTGAGGGTCTAGGGGAAAAGACAATGAGTTCTGTTTTGAATATGTTAAGTTTAAGATGTTTACTAGACAAAGATATCTGAGAGGCAATTGAAAAAATAAAACTAGAGTAGCGGAGAGGATAGGGCTGGATTAGGAAGATTTGAGAATCATCAGCATTTTTGAAGTTATTTGGTCATTTCACTCATGTTTACTCTATAATCTCATTTCATTTCCTGGTCATCTTATAGATAAACTGAGCCAAACTGGGCTAAATTTTTTGCTCAAGGTCATACAGCTAGTGTTTGAGGCCATTTAAACTCAGGAAAATGAGTCTTCCTAATTCTGGATCCTAAACTCTATCCTACTGAATGTATAGATGTTGATTAGATTATCAAGTGAAATAGTATAAGGGAAGAAAAGAAGAGGGTCCAGGACAGAACCCTACCGGACCCCTGTGATTAGAGGGTGTGCTCTGGAAAAGGATCCAGTGGAGAATGAGGAACCATGATTTGACAGGTAGTAGGACCACCAAGATAAAGTGATATCCTAAAAATTTAAGGAGAGTGCCAAGAAGAGAAGGGTACTCAAGAGCTTCAAAAGCTGTAGAGAAAGATGAGGGCTAAGAAAAGGCCATTGGGGGCAGCTAGGTGGCTCAGTAGATAGAGCATCAGCCCTGAAGTCAGGAGGACCCGAGTCAAATATGGTCTCAGACACTTAACACTTCCTAGCTGTGTGACTCTGGGCAAGTCACTTAACCCCAATTACCTCAGCAAAAAAAAGGAAAGGCCATTGATTTGGCAATTAAAAAATCATTGGTAACTTTGGAGAGGACTGTTTCAGTGGAATAAGGAGTCAGAAGCCATATTTTAAAGCGATAAGATAGAGGAGAGAAATGGAGATGCCTATTAGAGATTATTTTTTCAAGAATTTTCCCTACAAAAGGCAGAAGAAATAGAGTAGTAATGGGAATGGAAAGATAAAGTGAGGGTTTTTTGGTTTTTAGATTGGGAGAAACAAAACAAAGGATCCAATAGAGAGAGATGGAAGATGAGTGATAGAGTAGAAATAAAGGGCAATCTGTTGGAAAAAAATGGGATCAGATGAGGAAATCTCTAGAAAAGTCCACCTTAGCCTTGTTAGGAATAAAGACACAGAAGATGGAAATGAAGGAAGAGAATAGTAAATCACATTCTGTAAAATATGAGGTAGGAGTTTTAGCTGAGAGGGCAGGTATTGAGGGAATCATGGGAGGTTTGAGGAGCAATAAAAATATTTTTAAAAGCTGCTGTGGAGAATAGGATAGTGAGTTGATAAGGGACATATAGTAGGCTTGTCTATAAAGGTTATAAAATGTTTGCAGTAGAACCAGTCTGAATAGTTGTGTGCTTTTCTTCACTTATGTTCAGCAGCATGTATAATAGAAGCTAAAAATGCTGGGTGGTGGAAGTGAGGCAACGCTGAGGTTTGGCAGGGCATAATATTAGCTGAGAGGGGGACTGAAATGAAGAGGTTCATGAAGGGTTCAAGGGGGAGACAGTGCCTAATGGAGGAATGATGGCCTGGGAGAGACTTGGAGGGTCTAAGTGCAGTGGTCCTCAAACTTTTTAAACAGGGGGCCAGTTCACTGTCCCTCAGGCCGTGGGAGGGCCGGACTATAGTAAAAACAAAAACATACTCTGTCTCCGCCCCTCAGCCCATTTGCCATAACCCCACAGGCCGCATAAACGTCCTGAGTGGGTAGCATATGGCGTGCTGGCCGTAGTTTGAAAACCCCTGGTAGGGATTGGAGGTCAAGGTATAAATGAAGAATGGGGGTTGGTAAGGATAATTTGGTTTTGTAATAGTAATTTGTTAATGATCTTTTCTATCCCCATAATGTGTGCATTTTAAGTCTGTCTTGGTTATATAGTGATATGTTCATCTAAATCTAGTTTCCTACAGACTGTATCATTTTCCCAGGATTTGTTTTGTCAGTGGGTCCTTACCCCAGTAGTCAGGTCTTTGTATTTATTCAACACTGGGCTATGAGTTTCATTTGGTTTTACATTTTGTATTTCTTTCTTCTCAGGGAGCTATGTTATATAAAAATAATTTTAAAAGAGAAAAAGAAGATGATAAAAAAATTGGAAAAATCTGATCAATACATTTTTAAAAGCCTATTAATAAATGCAGTATATGACACCTATAGATTTCCCAGCTCTGCAAAGGAGTAAACTAGAGGTGTCTTCTCATTTCCATGAGGCCAAGTTTGTTTATAATTTTGCAATATTCTCTTTTGATGCTTTTGTGATGGTTCTTTCTGTTTACATTGTATGTATTGTTTTCTTAGCTCTGCTTATTTTATTCTTCTTCAGAGCATGTAACAAATCTTTTCATTCTTCTCTGTATTTGTCATATGTATTATTACTTACAGTAAAATGATATTCAATTAATTTTATGAAGCATACTTGCAAACTTGTTTATCTATTCCCCAATTGATATGTATCTGCTCTGCCTCTGCTCAGCTTCCAGTTCTTTGCAGCTGCAATAAGTCTTGCTGTAAATATAGCAAGGGAGCTTCTTATTAGTGACTTTCTTGGGATGTATACCTAGTAGTAGAATCTCTAAGTCAGTTTGGACAGTTTAGTTATTTTGTTTGTGCAATTCTAAGTTGCTTTCCTAAATGGTCGTGCAGAATCACAGCTCCATTAACAATGCCTATCTTCCCACAGGCTCCTCCAACATGAACTATCTTCATGTTTTGTCATCAAGGTGAAGCCTCAAGGTCGTTTGGATTTGTATTTTTCTATTGTTAGTTATTTGGAGCATTCTTTTATATAGTTAATAGTTTGCTATTCCCCTTTTGAAAATTGTTTTCTCATATCCTTTGACCAATTATCTACTGGAGAATGACTTTTTTATGTATGTACATCTGTTGGAAATGCAATATAAGTTTTTTTTTTCACATTCTGTCACTTCTCTTTTTATCCTACATGCATTAATTTTGTTTAGATAGAAGCTTTTCAATTTTATGTAATCAGAGTTATATATTTTATCTTTTGTCATTGCATCTATTTCTTATTTCATTAAAATACAACTAAATTAAAATATTTTATGAACTCATAACTATTAAAAATATAATATCTTTTCTCTGATTTCTTTTGTGGCATGATTTTTAATATTAAGATTACAAGTCTATTTTAAACATGTTTGTAGAATATAGATAATATGAATATTATACTCAATCAAATGATGTTGATGACTGCTGCCATTTATATTATAGTCTGAAGTTTGGAAGTACTATTCCTTCATCCTGACCTCTTTTTGTTTTCATTATTTCCTTTAATATTCTAGATTGTTTCTCTCAGTAAATTTTGTTATTATGTTATCCAGTTCTATAACACATTCCTATGATAGTTTTATAAGTAAAGCTTCAAACTGTAAATTAACTTTGGTAGTATTTTTATTGTGTTGGCATGCCTCAGCTGTAAGCAACTATTTTGATTATTCATTATTATTGCGTTAAGGCGCACTTTGTCACTGAATGAATATAAACAAGTATTTTGTGTGCCTTAGTAGGTTGGTTCCCCAAAACTTTTTGTATTTTCTAAGTATTTTGAATGAAATATAATTGTCTCTTAAATTGTGTTATTATATTTATGCTTCAAACTATATCAAATAATAATGAGAGTAAGCATCCATTTTTTACTTCTTTAATAGTTGAGAAAGCATTCTAGTTTCATATGATGTTCATTTTGTTTTGTTTGCTTTTAGGTAGATACTTTTTATTACCTTAAAAAAGCTACTTTCACAATTCATATGTTGCAAGTTATTTATTTTTAGCAAGATAAGTGTTGTACTTTGTAAAAGACTTTTTCTGCAGCTATAAAGATAATCATATAGTTTTGGATGGCTTTGTTTTTAAAATGTTTATTTTTAATATTTTAATATAATATGTATATATATATATATGTGTGTATGTGTTTAACAGCATTTAATAAGATATAATGTGATAATTTAGATATTTTAATTTATTTAAATTATATTGATTGTTTTCCTAATGTTGAACCCTTTGCATTCCTGATATAAAATGAATTTGGTCATAATGAATAATATCTTGGATGAATTTTTATAGTTTTCTTGGATTTTTTAAAAAAATATTTTAAATTAGTATTCCTTGATTATATTGATCTAAAGTTTTCCATTGCTTTATCCTATCCCTGGGTTATATATGATATGAATTATATTTGTCTCATAAAAGAAGAGAAAAAAAGAAAGCTTTTTTCTCAATTCTCAAAGTTTTCGAGAACAATTAAAATAGTACTGGCATTAATTGTTCTTTAAAAGTTTGAAATCTATACACCAGGATGCTTTGGGGCCCTCTTTGGTATGTCCTTTACAATTTTTTTTTTCTGAGATTGGATTATATAAAATCTCATTTTGTCTATTTATCTGAATATTTTATATTTTTAAGGTATTTCTCCACTTCTTATATGCCCTGAGTTTTGTTAGTTGTGAAAAGAACCAAGTTCTTTTTTTTTTTTTCTTTCTGGTTTATTTTGATTTCACCTTGTTCATTTTTTACTTAAATGGTTTGATTTTCTGTCTTCTTGTTTTTGATCAGGATAACTAATGGTTTATCAGTTGTGGTAATCTTTTCAAAAGAACTAACTTTTCATTTGATTTTTCATTTCTATTTTATTTTAGTTTTGTTGTTTATTTCTATTCTGACTTTAATCTCTTCTTTTTGTGATTATTTTTGTTTATTGGCTTTTTAAAAATACATATTCAGTTCATTAGATTAACATTCCTTTTCCATTTTGTTACTGTATGTTATTAGGAACATGATTTTTTCCTTATGGATTGTTTTAGCTGCATCACAGAAATGTCGGCATATTGTCTCAACATTATTTTGTTTTCACATACTGCAATAACAATCTAAGATTTCATGCTAAGTTACCATTTTAATTTGTGTCTTTTGTCTGTGCTCCTTTAACTGATTATGTTTTTACTATACCTATCTTTTAAAATTTATTTTCAACATCTTTATGCACTACACAGTCAGTTTTTGTAGAAGTTCTACACATTGCTAAAGATTGTGTACATTTATTATCTGTTCCATTTACAGGACTCGCCATTTAGAAAGCATGTCTTTTAGTTTTAGATTCTTCAACAATTTGTTCAGTTCTTTGTTTTTTAATTTGTTAATTTTTCTATTAAATTTTTCCAAAACTGAAACACATTAAATATTCTGTTATTATTAATATTATGATATCATTGTCTATATCTCTTTGTGATTCAGGTTAGTTTTGTGAATTTTTGTGGGAATGCCATTGCATCATGTTAGTTAATATTAATATTAGATCCTTGTTTATGGCTCCTTTCAGCATGATCTAGTTTTTTTTTTTTATTTATCTCTTTATGCTGTGAATTTTTGTTTTTGCTTTGTCTGACAGTTTGGTATACTCTAGATCGAGTAACTTCTAAAGGTACAAATGGGTTGCTTCAAGTTAGAAAGTCCACTCTTATATGCCATTGTCTATGTTGACTGCCTTGTAACTACATCAAGTAGATTAGGATAGTAAATTCATCAGAGATTTTCTAAACAACCCTCTGAAACACAAAGAAGAAAAGGCAAAAAAAAGTTCAGAAAAATTATTTAACTCAACAATCAAGTCTGAATAAACCCAGTATTCCACATCAATAATCTCAAACCTCTACAAAGAAGGGAATTAATCTCTTCTACCTTGATCATCATCTCCCCTGAAAACCAAATGGAGATAGTCTAGGACCCTCAACCTAAGAACATTGAAAATAGCAATGCCCCTAATTTAGACTATTGGTCCTGATTCCAGCCTGATCCCTCCCATCACCACTAAGTGGAGAAATCTCTGGAAAAATCCACCTTCAATTGCCACTGACAAGCAGATGAGCCCAAGATCCCTGAGACCAACAGTACTGCCCAGAATGTGGGCTCTACTTTCAGCCATTGTCATAAGAAGTAGTCCCCAGACATTGGAGTCCCCATTCCACAAGATCCTGGAATAAGCATTCTTGCCACCAAAGTCTTTGGGACTGTCAAATGGTTTTACATCAAAAACATCAGTATTAATGATGTTAAAGATGATACATTGCCATCTGCTTTGCCTCTCTGGAGCAGAAGATCAAGGGAGCCTTTCATTCGACTTGTAGCTGAAACCTTTTTATGGTGTCTTCTGTATTAGAATATTACTACCTCCTGGTCACAGAAAGCACAGGGACTGTTTTATTTACTCTAACTCTTTGATCACCTTAGCTTGATATATAGTGCTTTCCACATAGCAAGAACTTAATACATTTTCATACATTTATTTTTTTTAAATTTTTTATACTTTATTTTTTTCATTAATTTTATAATTATAACTTTTTTTGACAGTACATATATATGGGTAATTTTTTACAACATTATCCCTTGCACTCACTTTTGTTCTGAATTTTCCTCTCCTTCTCTCCACCCCCTCCCCTAAATGGCAGGCAGTCCCATACATGTTAAATATTTCTAGATACAATATATGTGTGCAGAACCGAATTTCTTGTTGCACAGGAAGAATTGGATTCAGAAGGTAAAAATAACCTGGGAAGAAAAACAAAAATGCAAACAGTTTGCACTCATTTCCCAGTGTTCCTTCTCTGGGTGTAGCTGATTCTGTCCATCATTGATCAATAAGAAGTGAGATTCATTTATTCTTAACAGGATTTTGTAATTTATAACCTAATACATAACAAAGTTTGTTGCAGCCCCTCATTTTTATTTTGTTTATGCTCTGGCTTTATAGGTATATTTCTAGCAAGCACCATATCGTGGGGTTTTGCTTTCTTATTCCATCATTCACCTTCAATTTATTAAATTTTAAAAATTATTTGACATTTTAAATTATGAGAGCTATTTTGAGCCCATACCTAGTGACTAAGTATCTGAGGGCAGATTTGAATTCAAGAAGAAGATGAGTCTTCCTGACTCCAGGCCCAGCATTCTATTCACTTTGCCACACACACACACACACACACACACACACACACACACATACACATACACACACACATATATATATACATATATATATAATAAACCCTTTCATTTGTAAATGATAATTTGTAATTATAGTTCCTTTTATTTTAATTGTTGTAAGTGTTGTGTGTATAGTTTTTCCTGGTTTTGCTTGCATCATTTGACATCGATTGTTACATCACACCATGCCTCTGTATTTTCCTCATTTATTGTTTCTTTTGATGCAGCAGTATTCTACCACATTTATATATATGCCAAAACATGTTAAATCATTCACTAATCAGTAGTCATTTACTTTATTTTTCTATCTTTGTTGCTATAGAAAGTATGCTTTCATATGTTTATCAAATGAAGGCAATATGCTCAATTTGAAAGAGTATGGGACAATGCTAGTGAGAAGGCTCGGGTTCAAGGTCTAACCTTTGGGACTCATTTCTCTCATCTGTAAAATGGGGGTTAGACTAGTTCATCTATTTCTAAGGTCCCTCCTTCTACCTTTCCATATAAGATTGTATCATTGTAATGCTGTTAATTTCTGAATCTGGAATTAATAGGAACACATGAAGAAGATAAGGCAGCAAATTTGGGATTGTGACAAAGAAATGAGACAAATAGATTGGGAGACAATTTCCATTAATAGCCTTCCATTCATGTCTCTGAATCTTTCTGGTATAACTTGTCCTTTGAGCTGATGGAAGTTGGCCACAGAGTGGGAAGGCTTCAGCAGGGTGACTGCCTGCTGTACAGACGGTCTTTCCTGGGTGACAGGTCTTTCCTGCTTAGTGATAATCTAGAGCCTTGGACAGTGTGGACGATCTGAGTATGAGTCATGGAATGCATGCACCATGCAATGCTGATCAAATATGAGCCAGAAGGAAAGTCCTGACTTCCTTCTCTCTCTCCAGGAGGGAATCAAATGCCTTATGTATATATATTTACTGTTACTCCTTCTCCACACCACTGCTACCCTGTCCCATCCTTCCCTGACAGGCTATGTGAAAAGTAGCCAGATTTCTGGAAATTTCAATCCTTTCATAAATGTCGACCCTAATTTCTGAAATAAGAAAAAAAACCTGTTTACTAACCTATTTGATGGATTTGATTGAGAGGAGTAAATGAGATGGGGATGTTTGACTTTTACCCAAGTCTTGCACAAGTTTGAAAGATGCCCCTTTGGGAAAGGAGAGTAATGAGCCACTAGCAGCATATTGTGGGGGAAAACTAGCTCCAGCCATCATTTCAGTGAGTTACTTGTGGCTTTTGTAACATGTTTCAAAAATAAATCTCTGAAGGATTTGTAAGGATACCTTGTACATGCATAATCCATGTACAGCTAATTAGCTAGAGATCCTAATGAATGCATAACTTGCATATGAGCTTCCCCAGGTAATTAGAGTGAAATGAACTTTATTTGTTTGGGTTTAAACCAAATGTATTTAATTTGGGGGGTGGGAAAGTAGTATCTAACTCTAGTTTTTTCATCTGGGATACTTGGAAGTCTTCCCCACTTCTGCACTCAAACTATTCCTCTGGGACAGCCAGATTTTAAAAAAATATACCAGTGTGTGTGTGTGTGTGTGTGTGTGTGTGTGTGTGTGTGTGTGTAGATATATAAAGCTTTTATTTTCAAAACATATGCATAGACGGTTTTCAATATTCAACCTTGCAAAACCTTTTGTTCCAAGGTTTTTCCCCCTCTCTTCTCCCCACTCCTTCCCCTAGATGGCAAGTAATCCAATATATATTAAACATGTGCAATTCTTCTATATATATTTATACAATTATCTTGCTACACACGAAAAATCAGATCAAAAAGGGAAAAAATGAGAAAGAAAACAAAATGCAAGCAAACAACAAAAAGATGAAAATGCTATGTTATGATTCACACATATGATACACACAGTCTTCTCTCTGGGTTCAGATGGCTCTATCACAAGACCATTGGAACTCTGCCATGTGTTTTGAAGACCCACTACCACCAGAAACCATAATTCTCACCCTTGTTGTTTCCCATTACCACTTATCTGTGTATCCTAGAAATCACTGGGCTTCCTGGTGGTGGGAAGTCTTGCAATCACCAGTTCTGATCTCCTACCTTATCTTTCCCCTCTCCCTCCTTTATTAGCACCCATCATAGCCACTTGACCATTTACAGAGCCTGACTGAGATGGGAGCCCCCAATTCTGTTGTTTCTGGTGAAATGGAGAACCACCAGACCTTTCAGTATTCTTCAGCTACGCATCTTCAAGTTGTCCAGGTCTTAGCATATGTCCTTTCACTACACCCAGCAAGCTCCTGGATCTGATCTACTAGTACTTTCCATCTGTCTTACTGATGACTCTTCCTATTTTCTGAACTTTCCATCCATAAAAAGCTAAACTTTTTTTTCAGCATGTCTCTCTTAATTAGCACCTTGAAGACCTGAGATTGTCTCATTTTTTATCTTCTCAGTCCTTAGTATAGTGCTTGGCACATGGTAAATAAATACTGAATCATTTTTCATTCATTCATAAAAATGAAAAAGTAAACTTTTTTTGGAAGAGCTTTTTTGGTAATCAGACAACTTAGAGATTTAGGGAATAAAAGATCCTGGTGTGTCTGTTATTTGTTGACTTTAAAAGGCATTTCACTCAGAACAAAGTGTAACTTTGAAGGCGTTCCTCGTTCAAGTTTTCTCCTATTCACATGGAGCATGGGCAAGTTGGGATCAATGAACTTATTCTTTTTGATCTCTTTCTTCACTTCTTTCTCCCCATTCACAAAAAGCTGTGAGTAGCAAAATGGCTACAATTCATTCGCTGTGACCTAGAGATAAGTTCGATATGGGGTGGTATATACTCCTACTGTTGATATTATGCACTCTTAAACAAGAAACACCAAGTAGGAAGGTAAAGGCAAGAATAATAATAATATTTACTTCATGGAAGGCACAGGCAAGTATTAAGAAAAAATAACTCCACCCATAAACTTGGGCCACATTTTTGTGCAAATGTATCCAGAGTCTTGATGGTGAAGAGAATAGCCATGAACTTTTGGAAACCTAACAATGAGGTATGTGAGGTCTGGACATCTGTGTAGTCTCTCTGAGGGATAATCTCCAGCTTCTCTTCTGATACTCTCTCCTACTGGATGAAACTGCTTTTTTATTATTGTCATTTTCCTACTGGACAAACTTTTCTTCTCTGCTGTTCTTAGGCTGTTGTTTTGTTAAGCTCTTTTAACTAATACTAACATTAAGCTGTGTGTCTATACAACTTCCCAAGTCATTTTCTTTGGCTGGATGTTGAAGCAGTGTTTCATACTTCCAGGCTAAGCAACACCCACCCTATTCTATCCCTTTTTTGTTGTTATTTTAATATTTTATTTACTTTAACATTTTTATTTAAAGTTTTGAGTTCTAAATTCTTTTCCTCCTCCTTTCCCTTCTTCCCCCTCCCTTTCTTCTTCTCCCTCCCTGAGATGAGATGGTAAGCAGATATAGATTATACATGGGCAATTATTTCCATATTAGTCTTCTTTACAAGAAGACTCAAAAGAAAAAAAATGAAAGAAAGAAAGTGAAAAATAGCATGTTTCAGTCTGTATTCAAACAATATTAATTCTTTTGCTGGAGGTGCCTAGTATGCTTCATCAGTCCTTTGAGATTGGCTTGGATCAATTATATTGCTGAGAATAACTAAGTTATTCCCAGTTCTTCTTCAAACTATATTGTTATTACTGTGTACAAAGTTCTTCTGATTTTTAATCATTTTACTATGCATCAGTTCATTTAAATCTCTCCAAGTTTTTTTGAAGTCATCCTGCTTGTCATTCTTTATAGCACAGTAATATTCCATCTCTTCAATTTTCAATTTTTAGCCACTACAAAAAGAGATGCTGTAAATATTTATGCCCTTTGGGCATAGTTCCAAATTGTTCTCCAAAATGGTTAGATCAGTACCCACCTCCATCAATAGTGCATTAGTGAGCCAGTTTTCCTATATCCCCTCCAATGTCCAACATTTTCCTTTTTTCCTTTTTTTTTTTTTTATCATATTAGCCATATTAGGTGTGAGGTAGTACCTCAAAGCAAACTATCCTTTTTAATCCTGGGATCTGTAAAGCTGTTGTGCTTTTGTCCTCCAGATATTTTTCCTTCTAAAGTTATATAATGGACAGTAAAAAAGCAATAGAATCAAATTTTTTTAGGAGCTTCCTTCTATAAAGTGGTAGTACAAAGCATGACATCTTTTTGTAATAGAGGATTCTCCTTTTTTTCCAATAAGCTTTTTAACAATAGTAGAACTCTCCTCCATTTATTTAGCTCTCTCAATAGCTGCTCTCTGTCAGTTGTGCACAAGGCTCTCAGGCAAATGTGTTGTATCTTCTGATATGAGGACTTCTCTGAGCAGCATTTCTCATCTCTTATACCTTCTTTGATTATTGACTTCTGATTGTCTTTTCTGTTCTTCTATTTTTCTAACTCTAGTACTCCAAAGCAGAGACTCCAAGTATGGAATGACCCATCTCTATCCCAAAGCCACATAAATATTTAGTTATTATATAGCGACCCCCAAGCTATTCTCTGATAAAGAGTTTCCCATCAATAAATTAAGAAGTCCTGGAAAGATTCACATTAAAATTGGTTGTTGGGAAGTAATGTACTGTAGCCATCTTTACACCTATCAGCGCTCTTGCTTCTGAGCTGCTTTCAAAAAAGTCTTTTCAAAAGCACATTTATCTGAAGGGCTGCTTTCTTCTCAGATCCTCGGAAAGTCTCAAGTTGTTTTTGGTTTTTTTTTCATAGAAATGCTCATTTTATATCCTTTTAGTACATCAAATATCCAAATAACAACCTTACACAAAGACTCAAATTTCCAGAGAGGCTATGACAATGAAGATGAAGAAGAGAATATTGTTTCAATGTTTAAATGATTATTGATATCACATAAATGCAGGACTTCTTGAACTTTTTCCACTCGAAACCCTCTTTTAACCTGAGAAATTTTTATGTAACCCCTGCTAAATAGATATATAAAATAGGCATACAACTTACATATTTACTGATAATAAATCAATCATAATTTTATAGCTCCCATATTCCATCATGAGACCCCATCTGAGATTACAAACCACAGTTTAAGAAAGAAGCTGGGACATAAAGTATAAAATGGGATAACATTCTGACCTAAGGTATTTGCCAATGCCACAAAAGCTATCTTGTGGCAAGTCAAATCAAAAGGTTTTCCAAATGTTCTCATTCATAAATAACCACTTTTAGTTTCTGTGGTAGAAGGTTTTGAGAATAGGGGAAAGAAAAACTTGATTTTAAATAATCAGGAAAAGGAAATTGAATAGATCATTTGCAGGAGTTTTAGACTTGTGAAAAAGGCAAGAGACTGAACATGGGAGAAATTGGGAGAAGTTGACAAATGTCTAAAGATTATCAACCTTTATATCTTCTTTTTCAGGTTTTTGTGAGAGAAATGTGAAAGGGGAGATGGAAATAAGGAAAATTAAGGAGTAGGGACCAAAGGAGAAATAAGAAGGAAGAAGGCTGAGAGAGCAAAGCTAATAAAGCAAGTATGTTTTGACTCCCAATTCTAGAATCAGGTTACTTTCTCACTTCCTCAGCTTTCCAAAGGTATCCTAAGAGGTCTGAAGGTTTCTCTTCCCTAATGTCATCCATTTAAGCCTTCACTAGTTGTTTTTCTCCCCTTTCCCTGAACTACTAGTGACTGACTAGTACAAAGTTCCATTTAATATCAATTAACTGTTACAAAGGGATAGTTAGTTCAAAGTTATATAGCAATGACAAAAATACAACCATCTCACTTCTCTCAATTCCACTTTGGCTTCTGGGAATAGTGAGCTCACTCTTAGCACAATCTCTACATAGTATTAGTTCCATACAAGTTCATATTTAATAAGTTCATGTCTAGACGTAATGTTTTTGTGGGAGGATTCCTCAACTCAGCAGATTCAGACACCAGAAAACTATTGAGCTGACCTTTCATAACTCTCAAGGTCATAGTGTCTAATCTCTTCAAACAGAAAACAAATTCTGAGGCAAAGGACTGAGGCTTGTTTTGTGAGCCCATATAGCAATCTTTTTTCCTTTTTTGTGTTTTATTTTTCTCCAATTATATGAAAAAAAAATTTTTAGCATTCATTTTTAAAACTTTGAATTCCATATTCTCTCCCCTCCCCCCATTGAGAATGCAAGCAATTCAATATAAGTTATATTTGTGTAGTCACTTTGTATATGTAGTCCTTTCCATACTAGTCACATTATAAAAGAAAACATAAACCAACAACAATAACAACAAAAAAGCTTCAAAAAATAAAATAAAAATATGCTTCAATCTGTATTCAGACACCATCAGTACTTTTTTGGGCTATGGATATAGCATTTTTTATCATAAATCCCTCAGAGTTGTATTGTATTGCTGAGAATAGTTGTGTCATTTGTAGCTGATCATCTTAGAATATTACTGTTACTTTGCACATAGTGCATTTTACTTTGCATGAGATCTCATGGAAGTCTGTTTAGGTTCTGAGAGCACCTCCTCATCATTTCTTAGAGCACAGTAGTACTCTATCATAATCACTTACCACAATTTATTCTTCATATCCAGCTTAATAGGGAAAACCCCTTTACAGCTGGATGCTGTCACTGAAAGAGTTCAACTAAAAGACAGAACAACCAAAAAAAACCCCCAAAAACAAAAACTCAGGTTTGATCACTAGTGCTCTTTGAAGGCACTTCGGTTCTAACTATATGGTCCAGCTAAGAGTCTTCTCTTAACTATATGGTTAGTAGACTGGAATCTGTGACAGAAAGTATCCCCATGCTTCTTTGTGCAAGGCAGGAGGTAAAAATTGGGTTCTACTTAAGATAAATGAATTTGAAGTTGAGATGAAATGCAATAAGGAAGAGGGAGGAATAGGGCATACATACACTTGGAACTAAAAACCAAATTAGAGGTTTTTCCAAAAGATTGGCAGCTGTAGGCTCCTCCAAAGATTGATATGATAGAGCCACAGAAATAATTAGTCAACAATTACTGGTTGTTGGTTATTGTGATGTGTGCTTGAAGAAGACCATAATGCTACCACTGTATCAGAGTCAAGGTGTATAACATGTCCAACGATGACTGATCTGAATAATAAGGGCTTGGAAAGTTCTTATTGCATGAATAGTCCATATGAACGCTTGGTGTGAATTCCCTTCATTTGTGCATCTCATATTTCTTTTGACCTACTTCAATTCTGTTTTGCTCATAGAGAACAGCATCATCTCTGATGAAGACATGATATGTTGAATAGTCCTGTGCCAGTATCTCCCATTTCTCATAATCAACTCCTAAATTCTTCAGAGAGTCTTTGTATCACTTTTTTTTTCTGATCTCCCTGTGAGTACTTGTCCTGTGTGAGTTCTTTGTAAAATAGTCTTTAAAACAAATGGGGCTAGAGAAGACTTTTGAGAATCCCTTGGATGGCAAGGAGATCGAATTAGTTAATACTTAAAATTTTTTAATTTAGGTTATTTATTTGAAGGTCACATATTGAAGGTGAAGCTTAAATACTTTGGCCGCATAATAAGATGATGAGACTCATTGGGGAAAAGATCCTGATGTTGGGAAAGATCAAAGGCAAAGTGATAAAGGATGAAGTGGATTGGTAGTGTCATGGAAATAACAAACGTGCACTTGGACAAATTTCAAGAAATAGTGGAAACACAAGGGTCTGTTGATCTATGGTCCATGGGGTCACAAAGAGTCAGACATGATTGAATGACTGAATAACAAAAATGTTTGGCATTCAAACAAGATGGCCAGAATATCAGAGTTTTGTGCTTTATAGTACAGTCTGAATGCCTGGTAAGTTATCTGGAGAAAGGACCTTCGGATTTTATCCGGCCAGGTGATCTTCAGAATCTTCCTTAAAAAATTTAAATTGAAGCAATTAAATTTCCTGGCATGGTGTTTTCCCCAGGTTTTACAACCATACAACATTGAGGTCAATAAAACAACAGCTCTGTAGACCTTCAATTTTGTATACAACTTAAAATTATTTTACCCATATTTCCTTTGGAGATTCTCAAACCCTAAACTAGCTTGACAATGCATTCATCAACCTCATTATCTATGTGGACATCCTTGGAAAGTATACTGCCAAGGTAAATGAACTTATCCACAGCATTAAAAGTTTCTCCATTTGCTGTAATTGATGGTTCCACTCATAGTTGGTGTAGTGCTGGCTGGTAGAGAACCTATTTTTTCTTGATGTTAATGGTCAGGCCAAAATTTGCACAACCAGTGAAGAATTGATCCATTCCCTGTTGCATCTCAGTCTCAGAGGTTGCAATGAATACATGATCATTTGGGAACAAAAAAGTTGAACACCAACTCTCCCTCCGCTTCAGTCTTGGCTTGTAGTAAATAATTTGTGGTAGTTGACCTTAATGTCATCTTCATCCTGTTGAAGGTGATATGGCTGTGAAAACATCATGCTAAAAGGCACGGTAGCAGGCACATAGCCTGCATCATTCCACTGGTGACTGAGAAAGCACAAGATAATCGTCTGTTATCCAGAGCCCATGCAAAATAGGTGAATAGGACTAATAAACTTCTCTGGGTTTATTGTCTATCAGGCACCGTGCTAATGGTAGGGAAACAAAAACAAAGTCCCTGACCTCAAAAAGCATATAATCTGACACAAAAGGAACCTGAAAAGCTGGGGAGAGATTGAGAAGGTGGGAGATGGTGGAGAAGTCAGAGTAGATGAAAAATAGTATAGCCTGGTGAGCCATAAGGGGCTGCCTGAGCTGAGTTCCCTTAAATGAAGATTTTAGAGTTTGTAATTCCAACCTCTCAAAGAAATGATTATTAAGTAATCAAATATTGGGAAGATCCTGGATTTTTCCACATCCTTTGTTTGGATATTTATTCAAAGCTTAGTTCTGGGAAGGGCAAGGGACATGATGAGATGAAATCTTGGAGTGGTTGCTCTACTCAACTAGTGAACCTTATAGAGCATTTAATGGAAAGTGAAGTCTAGCCCACTGTGATCCACGGAGCAGAGATGGACCTCCTTTTGTTTAAATTGGATAAGAGATAAGTCTTTGTCCAAGACTGAGTGATCAGGGTCTGGCCTTCAGCCCCTCACTAGATTAATCCCCATCTCTCCTTATAATATATAATATTCATTCTTCTCATGAATTGTTAACCAGTCACAATTAAGTACAATCTCAGGAACACCCACTCTTCCAAGGGCAAGTTCCATGAGGAGGTCTTTGGCATTCAAGAGTGCCACTAGCCCCTTTTATTAATTATTGTTAGCATGATTAGTTATCCAGAAACTGTCTCTTGAAGCTTTTATACTTTATACCTCCAAACAGATGGGCAGAAGGTAATGATTGGGTAGACTACCAAGACTTTTGGAATATTGCTTGATAATGAAGTTTTCTCCAGTAACTTTCTTGGGACATTGTGGAGAAATCAGAGTCCCAGAATAGGGTAGCCAGGTGAGAAATGAGCAGAATCCACTAAATAGTCATCCAGTAAAGATCAGAGAAAGAAGCAAGGGGTGCAAAGAGTAGTAATGGCTAGCAAGTCCCTGTTCCAATGCCCTGCAACCCTCTAAGGGAAAGAGAAAGAAAGAGGTGGGACAGGATGAAAAATGATAGGTCACACTCCAGGCTACCTTTAACAGTGAGCTCATTGGAAACAAGATGGCACACTCTGGATAGTCTAGAGTTTAGTTCATAAGATTGTAGAAGATTCCTAGAGAATTAGAACTTGGGTGAAGATGATAGGGGCAGAGGCAATTCTAAAAGAAAGGGCAAAGGATTATGGGAACTACATTGCTTGAGCAGGTCCAGTCAGATGTTGGGTTGGAAGCAATCCTGAAAATTCCTCACCTACATATCCCAATTTGGTAATCCTATGTGTCCTTTCTTTCCTTGGGAAACCTAAAACATGAGAAAATCTGTTTCACTTTTTTGGGTTTTAAATGTTTACTTTGTTTTTTTCAATACATATGTTAATCAGGAGCCTTTGTTAGTTTTGAGTATATTTATTGGAAAGAGAAAAATCTCCAAAGAAGAAAAAGAGGAAAAACTCTTAATATATTGATGTGTTATCAAGGTGTTTCTGAAGTGGGGTTGAGAGGGAAGAGGAGTTACTGATCATTTGGGGTAGTGTTTGGATAAGGCTTTCAGCTCTGAACATCCTCTGATTGTATGAAGAAAAACTGGCAATGAGTAGGAGGAGGATGAGGAAGGATGGAGGGGAATAAAGAAGAAGGGGAAGGGAAAGGGGAAAGAAGGGAAAAGGAGAGAGAAAGAAGAGGAGGAAAGAAAGAGAAAAGACCAGAAGCACAGGAGTGGGAAACTGGGAGAAAAGAGAGCCAACAATATGTTATTGTTTGCCTTTGCCCACCAACAGGTACCACTTGCTGTAGTGGGAAAAGAAATTTTCTATTCACTGCTGTTCATCTGCTCTCAGCTGTTTGATACCTAGCTTCTACAAAGCAAGAGCAGTAATTGAGGTAATATGATGTCCAAGAAGAGGACTCTATTTGGAGTTAAATGACATGGGTTGAATATTGGTTTAACCATTTAAATAATAATAACAATAATAATAGCTAGCATTTGGTTTGCTAAGCTAAACATTTTGCAAATATTGATCTCTTTTGATACTATGAGGTATGTGCTATTATTTGTGGTGTTATTGTTGAGTTGTTTTCAGTCATCTGACTCTTTGTGACCCTATTTGGGGTTTTCTTGGCAAAGATGATGGAGTGATTTGTCATTTCCTTATCCAGCTCATTTCAGAGATGAGGAAACAGAGGCAAATATGATTAAGTGAATTGTCCAGGATCAAACCTGGCATTCTATTTATTGTACCACCTCAGGTGCTATTACTATGCCCATTTTATAAATGAAAAAACTGAGGCAGATGAAGATTAAGTTGATGTGATTGACATAGTGCCAAATGTTATTCAGGCACCAGATGATGGTAGGGACCAAATGTTGGAAACCAGCCATGAAAACCACCAAATATTCACAATGGTCATTCTCTTGTCCAGAGTCACACAGCTAGAGAGAGTCTGAGATCATTCTATCTATTATTCCATCAAGTATTTTCATATTGTGGAAAAAGCATATAAACCATGGTGGGATGCTTTATTAAAGCCTTCCACCACATTTTCTTTTTAGCAGGTGAATGCCAGGTGTTTCTTCATCTTCCTCCATGAGACACCGAGTCTTCTCAGTACCTATCACTGTATTTGCAGTCTGGATAGCGATAAGCAAAACGAGGATCACAGGTTCTCAGTGGTTTCAAGATACCCTTCAGTCTGCTGGCTGCACTGATGACCTCCTGGTCTGAGGATAAAGGGTTCCCACAAAGAACTAGGGCAGAATCTATCTCTGCTTGTATAAGCTGGGGAAATTTCCCTTTGAGAAGCCGGGATAGAAGCTGCTGACAGACCATCACCAAGTTCTGTTTCTCCTTCACTGTGCTGCAAGAAGGAAATGGATACCGGCAGTCTAAGACCAGGCAGCTAAATATGTCTTTGTATTCTTTTTGCCTATCTAGAGTGAGGCTACCTGAAAAAGAAAAGAAACAAAAATACAGATTTTATTTGACCGTCATTCTTCCTCATCATGATGGAAAGTTAATTCATTTATTTTTCTTTTTTCCCTAGAGATGTCCTATCTTTGTATTGGCTCCCAGGACAAGTAACTTGTTTCTCTTCTTAGATGGACAAGAGAATTACTCAAAAAAGATGGAAGTAGAACTCTCATTTATTCATCATAGAAATGGAGCTGAAAGTGGATTAACAAAATCTACATTAAAAGTAGCCACAATCCTGGGATTTTAATCCCAAATCCATGCATAAAAACTGGTAGAATTCTTAATACGTTACTAGGAAGACAACAATTTTCTTTCCTCTTAAATAGCAATCTAAAGATACGAGAAATGACCAGAGCCACATCTAGGACAGGAATGTGCTCTGGGATAGGAAATTAAGAGGATGCAATAGTACTCAGGCTTTGCTTCCTCTGCTAACCTCAGGTAAGGATGCTCAGTCTCCCTTCCCCCATCTACTTCATTGACACTTACCCAGATTAGCTAGTTATTATAGCTCTGGAAATCACCCAACATATGAGTCAGATGATCAACTGGGAAAATAATGAAAAGATGCCAAGCTCTCAGTGGCTACCTTGTCAATTTAAAATATATATATATGATTTATTCACTCAAGTACCTCCCTCATTTTCTTGCTTTTTAATTTTGAAACTTTATAAAAAGCAAATGTGTCAAAAGGGATTACAAAATATACCAATGAATCAGCCAGACATTTAAAATTTAGATAAGAAAAAGCATCTGCAACAAAAGTTTTTTCCCCCTAACATACCAATCTCAGAAGAGAAAATGAGGCTTTAAATGTTGAGAAGGAAAGAAAGGAGCAGGATTGACATGAATATATCACAACAGAAGCATAGATTGTTCTACCTGAATGTCGCTCTCTTGGAACATGTTTTGCCATTTAGATCTCAAGACCAATAGTAATTCTAACAATTGACTGGGACTTGGGAGAATTATACTTTCTGCTGATTCCTGAACTTTGAATGATCATGCTCTCTGACAAACTAAAGATGTTTGTGCTCAGAAATGAAATGATAAGAAAGATGGGCAGGTGAATCTCAGCCTCCCACCTTTCCCCTCCCCTCTGCCTCCCCTGTCTTGTTAAAATTCTCCTATGACAGCTGCTCTTTAGAGTACATGCTGAGTACCTTGCTGCTTGTCAATGACGCCCACTGTGCTGGCATCTCGTATGAACAGATGTCCATTGTCAAAAATGCCAAACGTGCCAGCATCAATGCGGGTGAAGTAAAAGAAATAGTTCAAGTCATTGTTCCTCAGGGAATCCATAATGCCAAGGAGCTGGAATGCCAAGTCAGCTGCCTGGTCTGCAGGTGAGTTGTAGAACTCCTCCAGGGGCTGTGTGCTGGTGCTGACCAGGAATCGGCCACAGGAGCCTAGATATCTGGGCAAGGGCCACCCCTCAGCCCCTGGGAAGATCTAGAAGACAGAGAAAAAATATTTTAAAATAATCACCATTTCTCTCATCTTCCTGTTGCTTTTTTTTCTCTTTCCTTGCCTCTCTCTTCATAATGACAAATGAATATTGAATTTGCAGATAGGTATCTCTTCCCTCAAATCTGTCAGCAAAATCCACCCAAGCCCTTTGCATCATTTTCTAATCACAGTAATCCTCTATCTGCTAATGGAATATTTAAGTAACATGAAGCAAGCCAGCATGCACTAGTCCTTAACTTACCCTGCTACTTGGTTTTATTATAACATTGATTGAATCCATTGTTTGCTTGTAGCTTGGTTTTATGTAGGTCCTGGGCCAGTGATTTAACTAAATGTTCACAGATATATATGGATACACACACATACAGAAACACACAGTCTCTCTCTCAGATTTTTGGATATATGAATATACACACAAAATATATGTAATAAATATAATGTGAATATTTGTGTGTATATCCAGGAATGGAACCATGGTTACAGAGTAGGATAGGTAAATTTTCATGAGGTTATATAATGAGCCATTTATCAGGTCAATAGACCTTTTGAGGCCCCTCACCACCAAAAAAGTACAAAACACGATGCCCAAGTTATAATGAAAATGTGTGATGGAGGTAGTATAGTTTAGTAGAAAGAAAATTATTTTTGAAAGATTTGAAAGCAACTTTTTTTACTTAATATCAGGTTGGCCTTGGAGAAGTGATGTCATTTGACCTGTTAGATTCTTCCCAGCTTTAAATTTGTGACTCTTTAGAGCACTAGGTCAATACTTCTCCCTGGATTGAAACAATAGAAGTTTTAATATTTTGAAATATAAAATATCTAGAAATTGAATCTTCTTTTTTTTATTGTTACTGATGGCCAGTAATTCTTGCCACACCTCCACAAGCCTTTGGATCACAAAAACAAAGTCCAATCACCAAAAAAAGATTATTTTCTCTTTTAGACCTTTTGTACTTCTTCCTCCCAGAGTATCATGCCTAAGTTTCCCCAGATGTGAATCACAAAAACTTAAATTAATATAGCAGTGAAAAATTTTATCAACCCACAAAAACCCCACAAAAAAGTCATTTTAAGTATTCATAAGGACTTGATATGACTGAATATAGGGGGTGAGAGTGAAGAGTCAAACATAACACACACATTGTGAGCCTATGAGAATGATGGTTCCCTTGATAGTAAAAAGGAAATTCAGAAGCAGAGGGAATGGTAGAGTTCAATTTTAGAAATGTTGAGTTTAAGAGGTCAATGGGCAGGTGGAGATGAAAATCTGGAGGTTAGGAGATAGATTAGGTCTATATGAAAAGATATGAGAATGACCAGTATAAGAGATGATCATTAAAACCATGGGAGTTGATCAGATTACTAAGTGGGGGAAAAAAGGATTAAGGGAGAAAAGAAGAAGATCCAAGACAAAGCCCTGGGTAATGCCCACTGTTAGTGGGCTTGATTTGGATGAAAATCCAGGAATGTGAGACAAGAAGAGAATATGGACAAATATGACATAAACATAAAAGAATATTTTAGAGAAGAGGATGACCGACACTGCTAATAGTTACAGAGAAGTCAAGAAAAGCATGAGAATTTTCAAAAGACAATTAGATTTGCCAGTTAGGAGATCGCTGATGATTTTAACAAGAGCAGTTTCAGTTGAATGAAGATGTCGGAAGTCAAATTACAGAGAGTCAGACTAAAGAGAGAGTAGTGCTATCCAGCAAATCTCTAGATTTCAGGATCATCCTACCTAGAAATTCAAAGTATCTTATGCTCTTTATAAGAGTTTGAGGCATAAAAAGCAGTCCATAAACTCTATATAAAGCATGTATAGGTCTGCTGCTTCCAGGTATTTCTGCAGATTACATTGCATGAGCTTTTGCTATTTCTGGGCTTAGAATGTCCATTCTCAAGAACATTCCTTTCAAATCGCATGGGCAAGTACCTATCTACTTCAGCCATGTGGTTCTGCTATAAGTCACCAATTACTGCTCTGGAGTGTTTGGAGAAATCCCTTTATCTTGAAAAAAGGTAAAAAGGAAAAAGAAAAGCACTTAACATAGTTCCTTAGTAAATTTTGATTGATTGTCTAAAAAGGGCTGAAAGTAGTCTGTTTTTCTGATATACAGATATACCTGGGTTCCAGTCACTCATCTTGAGAAAGCCTCAGGCATTGAAAACCCAGCAGATGTTTGTATCTTCTTAGTAAGTATGGATATGTCCATGCTCTTTGTGACCCTGACAAAAGTTTATGGCTTATCAACTCCTTATGCTGATTGGGAGTTTATCAAATTAGTTGAATGGAATTCATTACTTCTCCCCCTTGTAATTGTCCTGAAAATTGAATCTTTGTTATCCCAACAAATCAAAATATACCTTGGCATACTGCTCCATATCCTTAAGTCTGGATGGCTTTTTTTAGCACTTGGAAATGTTCTGATTTTTCTTCCTTATTGCATCCCCTAGAGGTGTGTGCTAAGTTTGTAGGCATCCTCCAGAAAACTTTTATGAAGACCCCAAAACACCCATAGATAACAGGTCTGGAATTTATAGTTATCCCCAAATGATAAAAAATCAGTAAAATTTTATAAAGTTTCTAGAGGTTCATACCTGCTTAGGTACTCACAAGGGCCTGTTTCAATCCCAAAATTACAGGAGAAAAGGAGTTTTAACAAGACAACTAACAAGGGGAAAGGGTAAAATAGGTAAAAGAAAAAGGGAAAAAAATGCTGCTTCTTTTTCCTAGAAAGGAAAGCACTTTGGGTGAATAACAAAAATATGCTTATGCAGCATAATTTTTCAATTTCTTCTGAGTTATCCTGCCTTAATACCATAGGACACTTAGTCAAGCTTGCTTAAAAAAATAAATAAAACTATTCTGGTTGAGATTGGTTAATTGTTTGTTGGGTTGAGTAAAATGGCTTTAAAAAAAATCCAACATCAAAATCATCAAAAAATATTTGAAGTTCCCCAAAAAAGAATTCAACACTTAAGGTTAATTGGAAGTCAAGCTTCACATTCTAGATGAGGTCACAAGATATTCTCCATAACTCAGACCTCCCTCAAAACTAAGGGGCTCACACAGTCTGGTTCCTATCCTTGATGTTGACCTAAGACAGACACATTTGTTTTTTGGCTCATTATTCCCCATCTGGAGTTTACTTTAGGAAAATCTGCAAACATAGTTTGTTCCTATACTTCCATAGATGTGGGCAAAAGGTTCTCGGCTTGCGTGTGTAGTCCCTGTTTTGAGAGGTTCAGATTTCTAGTGTGTGCAGCAACAGATGTTTTGGGGAAAACTCTAGAGGTCTTGCAATTATATCCATGACTTGTATCCAATGATTTGTTCACTAATATTTGTAGGAAGGAGAAAGAATACAGAAAACAGACCTAGAATTCAAAAAGCAGATAACATTTCTGATGGAGGTGTGAATTGCTCTATTAACCCTATCATATTTCCCTAATGTTTGCAACCAGAGGGCTTGGGATACTCTATAACTATGGGCTTATGGTATGGAAAATTGCACAGAATAGGTGAAATAACTCTTCACAGACATTATTGAGTCTCATTACCATCTCTGAATTAAGGGGAAGGCACTAATTTTTTTTTGCCTCCCTTCTGTATTCCAGCAGGAACTCCCCTGCTCTTCTCAGAAAGCTCCATATGTTTCTTTGTCTGAGCCAATCGGTATAGAGGGACAGTGTGAAGGACTAAGTCTCAGGGGTCTCTGCAAGAGTTAGTCCTGGTGGCTGAGCCTGTGCCTCCTACTGTGTACTCTGTTCTGAATATTCTAATGCCAGCCTAAAGTCAAAGGAGAAAGATAAAGGCCAGAGAGAATATTCATCAGCAAACACAAATTTACTTCTACTTATTATAGAAGTCCAGTAACTAGAATGAAAAAAGGAAAACAGAAGGATTGTGCTACACGGATATTCTCTAGATTCTTCTACTCCTAGCATTTAATCCTATTTACTACAAGCAAGCTATTAAAATCCCACCTCACATACAAGCACTTGAAGTGTTGTTTGTTTGAAAAGAGCCATGACATCATCAGGGAGATGATACTCTGACATACAAGTGATTTGGATTTAGGTTAGGAAGGGCCTCACTTTCTCCTCCAGATCCATCTGGGTTCCATGTAAGATACAGAGCAGAAAAACTGGAGATTGCCTTGGACACCTTGGCCTTTTTAAGTAAAAATCTTTCCCTGTCTCAGTTTGTTTAAGACAACATTTTTAGTGATTACAGCTAGATAAAAAATGAAGCAGAAAATGGGTAGTCAAAAAAATATATATATCGATCTATGAGGGGAAGACCTTCAGATTTGGCCAAAATAGAAACAATTAGTTGTTATTTACAATTAACTCTGAGCCTGAGACCTATAATCGGACAATCAAAGAGAACCTAAGCATTTGCAAGGAGAACCCAGTAATTACTTCACTCCTACAGTAAATGCTGATGAAAAGCATTCACAACGCCCCATAAACTGATACCGTAAATACACAAGGCACTTGTAGTTAGTTGTTAGTAAAAGTTCTAAGTTCTAATAACTTCTTTATTCATAAGAATTCTAAATTCTAGTAATGTCTAAGGGTAATTAGTTCATAAGAATTCTAAATTCTAATAACTTCTAACAATTTCTTGCTAGTTCATAACAATTCTAATAACTTGTGTGAGTTATTAATTCATAAAAGCTTTAAGTTTTTAATAATTTGTTATTAGATCTTTCTTAGGAGAATGGAACTAGATCTGGGACTCTCAACAAAATAGCATCTCCTCAATTCTGATAGATTCCTCATCCTTCCATAGGGACCTTCACAGCCTTTCCTTTACCTCCTATACAGATATATGCTGCCAATGGAGCTGAAGAATGGGGGGGGGGGGGAAGGTTTTTTTGTTGTTGTTTTTTTACCACCAGAATCCTTGGTACAATCCAATAGTTGACCATCAGAAACATAGTTTTGTTAGTGGAAATTCCCCTAACAAAGATACTTGCCATCTGCTTTGTGGCTGCACCCTCTGGATCAATGGCCATCTCTATAAAATGTGCAGCTGAAAACTGTGTATGTATCCTTAGAACAGGAGCTCAGTGAAAGCAAGAACTATATTTTCTCTTTACATTCCCAAGGCTTACCACAGCAATTAGCACATGGTAAACACTCTAAAATAGCTAATCCTGGAGTCAGAAAGACCTGGATTCAAATTTGACCCCAGATTAGCTGTATGATCCTGGGCAAGGCACTTAATCTCAACCTTAGTTTCCTCAACTATAAAATGCAAAATAGCACCTAAATTGTTGTGAGGACCAAATAAGCACTAAGCACAGTGCCTGGCACATAGTAGTGCTATATAAATGCTTAACCTCCCATTTAACAAATACTTTTTCATCTATTCAAGTATTTGTGGTGTCACACTGTGGTTTCATTTTTCCCATAAAATGAGCACATATTGGGACTATAAAACAATCAATACCCTGACATTTTGGTGAGTCATTTTTAATCTTGAGACCTATCGTGACAGCTAGGTTGCAGAGTAAAAAGCGGGTTGGATCTGGAGTCAGGAAAGGCTGAGTTCAGATCCAGACTTGGAAACTTAAATTAGCGGTATGATATTTTAATCTCTCAGTTTCCTCAAAAGTAAATAAAACAGTAAATGCTGCCGATAAATTAGAGACAATAACACATCAATTAATTGAGTAATTAATGGCTTGATGAATTAAAGGGGTTGTTGTGAACATCAAATGAGATATTTATAAAATGCTTGGCACATAGTAGGAGCTTAATAAAAGCTTCTTTCTTTTTCATTTAGACTTCCATTATTGTAGTAGTATTCTGAGATCTTGCACTGCTTTAGAAGGAAGTACTTTTGGATAATTGTTGGATGGCAACACCCTTTCTCTTTGATATATACATACATACATCTCAGGGTGAAAGATCCTGATCTGACACTCAAGAAATGTCTTTAATCCTTATGATCCTCTTGTTACAGAAACCACATGGGTGATCCTTTTCTTTCTCCAAGCATGTTTAGGCTTTTCTTAGCAAAGATACTGGAACAGTTTTCCATTTCCTTCTCTAGCTCATTTTACAGGTGAGAAAACTGAGGCAAACAGGATTAAATGACTTGCACAGGATTGCATAGCTAGTTAAGTATCTGAGTTCCAATTTGAATTCAGGAAGATGAATTTTCCTCATTTCAGCTTTGGGGCTCTATCACTGTGCCCTATAGCACCTCACAACCCTTCTCCTTTATAACTGCTCACAAGAGTAGCTTCTTCTACAAGAGTTCTTCCTCATCTTAGCTCCAGAACTCAATTAGAAACCATACTCGATCCTTTCAAGGTAAAAATGGGTATATTCACACATTAGCAGGATAATATTTAATCAAATTGATGAGAATAAGTTCATGTTAATGCCAATTCTTTCTTTCCCTCCTCCAACCCCAGTTAAAAGGAAAGTACAAAAAGTTAAAATATCAGAAGAGTTTAAAAAAATTCATTTGCTCTCATTTAGAGGCACAGCAGGGCAACTTCTTAGACATGAATCCATCCTCTTGAGGTCCAGATAGCTCAGATACATTTTACAAATTTATTTCATTATCTGCCCAATAACTCTGGGAAGTAGGTACATTTTGTAGGTGAGGAAACTAAGCTAGTTATAGGTTGAGTTACTTGACCAGGACTACATACCAGTCTGAGGCTGGATTTGAACTCAGTTCTTTCTGAGTTCAATACCCTTAAAATATTTGAACTAGTCCTATTCTTTTACTTCTGTCTCATAGAAACTGTGGAGTATAAAAATTCTCTCAAACCCTGTACTGAATTTATTTCATAGGATTGAAGCATCTTGTATGTTTTCTTAGCACCAGAATAGAAAATATGTTTTATGGTTTTTCTTCTTTAAAAGTATTCTAGGAACTTTATTATTAATAGCTGGTTAAATTATTCCCTTTCTTCTAGTAGCAATTTCCTTTCATTTTTATTCTCCAATTGAAAACAGATATATTTTAGTACATCAATTCTTTATTTTACAGTGAGGAGGAGTTTCAATGGCTCATGCAAGTGAGTCTAAATAAATGATTTGGTTGAATAAAATTTTTAGCAAATTGAAGGAATTATACAAATTACACTTACAGAGGATTAGATTTTAAAATAATCAAATGGAGAGCAGCCTGAGTACCAGAATCTTTAAATATGAAGAAAAGCTCTTAAAAATAATTAATCCAATACCCAGAAAGTGCACTTATTTTCAAGAGACAGAAACAATAAGAAAGGAAAGTAAAACTAATGATACAATTTAAAAATAGTAAGCATTTTGTGAACAGAAATTTAAGGGTAAGAAATTAAGAGTAGTAGAAAGCAGCATGTTATAAAGAGAAATAGTCTAAATTATAAGGTATTTATAAGTTATTGTAGATTCAGAAAACTAAATGTGACAACCAGATTGAAAAAAAAAAGGTTCAGAAGAAAGATTTCTACTTGTTGGAACAAGAGAAAATTTGAAGAGGAGATTTATCTTTAGGAATTTTGCAAGATTTCCAATTAGTTTCCAATTAAGTTTCAGAGATGTCAGTAACTACTATGGATTTGGAAAAGGAAGATTGAATCTGACTTAGAAGTGGATAATTTAGGCTCGTATTTATATTGAGTCTGATAGATTTGTTGGGGGCAACTATAATCCATGGCATGGTGGATTTGGGTTGTAGATTGTAATTGGATGACAATACCTTTGCTGTTGTGATATTTAAAAGTAAAAACTGAACACTGGGTATTAGAAGATCTGAATGAAAGAAGTATTAAACAAACTCTGATAACCTGCCATGAGAATCCCAGGAATAAGAACTGAAACTTTTAGGTATAAGTTTGTATTGAAAAGCTTATATCCAGTTATATATAATTTTACAAAATCTGTGTTAGCTTTTATTTGTAATTAATATGAAATTAAAATCCAAATCCAATTTTCTAATAATTATGTTCAAAGGACTATATATTGTAATACATGTTTATTTATTATTATATTTATGTGTGTGTCTATATATCTATAGACATATATTTGTTGTTCAATCATATTCAACTCTTCATGACCAGATCTGGGGTTTCCTTGGCAAAAATATTGGAGTAGTTGCCATTTCCTTCTCCAGTTCATTTTACAAGTGAGGAAACTGAAGCAAACAGAGTAGTTATTTATTCAGGGTCATATAACTAGTGAGTGTCCGAAAACACATTTGACCTCAGATCTCCCCCAATCCAGTCCCAGCAATCTATTTATTCACTGTGCCAATTAATTGCAGATCTATTTATCTTTTATCTAGTTTGTACATGTACACATGTTATATATATGTATGTATATGTATGTACATAATATATGGGTAGATAATGATATATCCACATATATCTATAATATATGCATGTATATATCTAAATCCATTTACATATTTGCATATGTGTATGCATTTTTCTGGAATGAGCTTATTTATTCAAAACATCTAAAGGTATTTGAGTTCTTCACCTGTTCTTATTTTCCCACTAGATGAAAAGTTGGTACTTCATAGCAATTTATGGAATAATTTGTCTGATATGCAATTCATTACTAGCTGGGTGATCCTGGGCAAGTTACTTACCCCTATTTGCCTCAGTTTCCTCAAATGTAAAATGAGTTGGAGAAGGAAATGACAAGCCACTCCAGTATCTTTGCCCAAAAAAGCCCCCAAGCCAAAGGGGGTCACAACAAAACCAAATATGACTGAAAATAACTGAACAACTGAAAACATTGATTGTCATCCTTATAGAGGAAGGAAAATAACCTTTAGCCCGAGGAATCCTATATAATGGACAAATCATTAGAAATAACATTTCAAGTTCAGTTCTGTAATAAACTTGCTGTGTGACCATTGTTAATTCCCTCTACCTCTCTGAGCAACAATCTCCTTTTTCACATTATGAGGACGGACTAAGCCATAAGTATCCTACTTCTAACAGTTTATGGCTCTCAGCTCTTGTTTTACTATAGTTCTCAAGTAATAAGATAGCTTTGGGGATCTTTAAAAATTATTCCTGTCACTACATGACAGCAACAGGGATGATGAGTTGTTATGGCCAGCCAAGAATGAAATGAGAAATAGATGGATGTGGAGTGAGGTATGATGGTCTGAAGCAAAGTATTCTCCATAGATTAAGTGTATAGCCTAGGTATAGGACTTCTAATATAGGCTGCTTTTTGGGTAAATGTATCTAAATTGGTAACCTTAAAATAACTTTGAAGGACAGTAAAAAGTGATGTCTGTGTCGCTATTCCTGGACCTCCAAATTCAGCCTATGTAGTTGACTCTGAATTTGCATTCTGCCAAGACTAGCAGTGAACCAAAAAAAAAAAAAAAAAAGCTTTAGTCATATGACTTAAGGGCTGCTGCTCACAGACCCCCGGCTTTTTTTTTTTTTTAATCACTCACTTAAAGTGCAAATTGAAAATTTTGTCTTAAAATAGGATGCAATCTCTTCCTTTATAGTTTGGGTTTTATGCCACTCTTATACTTGACTCTCAAGTATGGAAATGAATATTTTGCCAAATATATCAAGACTTCACTATGTTGAGGGCCCACATTCATGCTGGAAGTCTGAGAAGCAAAGAGGTGTTTTTTCTATGGTGTTTTTTCTAGTATTATAGACTTAAACACTATAGAGACTTTTGGAGTCAACTATTCCTTTAGTAAGTGAAGAACATAGGCCCAGAGAACTAAAACGATGTATCTAAGGTCACACAGGAGGGAAGGAAATGGCAGAGTGGGGATTAGAACCTATATACCTTGACTTTAAATCCAGAATTCCTTCTACTGTACCTTACTGCATACTGCCTTTTCTCTTTGTGCTCACACACTTACTGAAAAAAAGTGGATAAATACAAGAACCTGGTATGATTGGTGATTGTTATTGTTCAATTGTTTCATTCATGTCTAACTTTTTGCAATGTCATTTGGGGTTTTCTTGGCAGATATATTGGAATAATAGTTTGACATCTTTTTCATCTCATTTTACAGATGAGGAAACTGAGATAAACAGGGTTAAGGGATTCCCTCAGGGTCACATAGTTTCAAAGAATCTGAGGTCATTTTTGAACCCAGGAAGAGTAGTTTTCCTGTTTTCAGGCTCAATATTCTATACATTGTGCCACTTGTCTGATTTTGATTGTTGGAAGGAAAAAGGGAAAGAAACAAAGGAAAAAACAAAAGAAAGAAGGAAGGAAGGAACGAAGGAAGGAAGGAAGAAAGGAAGGAAGGAAGGAAGGAAAGAAGAAAGAATGAGAAAGAAAGAAAAAAGAAGGAAAAGAAAGAAGGAAGGAAGAAAGAAAGAAAGAAAGAAAGAAAGAAAGAAAGAAAGAAAGAAAGAAAGAAAGAAAGAAAGAAAGAAAGAAAGAAAGAAAGAAAGAAAGAAAGAAAGAAAGAAAGAGAAAGAAAGAAAGAAAAAAGGAAAGGAAAGGAAGGAAGAAAGAAAGAAAGAAAGAAAGAAAGAAAGAAAGAAAGAAAGAAAGAAAGAAAGAAAGAAAGAAAGAAAGAAAGAAAGGAAGGAAGGAAGGAAGGAAGGAAGGAAGGAAGGAAGGAAGGAAGGAAGGAAGGAAGGAAGGAAGGAAGGAAGGAAGGAAGGAAGGAGGGAAGGAAGGAAGGAGGGAGGGAGGAAAGAGAAAAAAGGGAGAAAAGAGGAAAGAGAAAGAAGGGAGGAAAGAAGAGAGGGAGAAAAGTAAGAAAAGGAAGGAAGGAAGAAAAAAGAGAGAAAGAAAAGAAAGAAAAGAAGAAAGGAAAAGCATTTGAGTTGGCAAAGTAATGTAGATTGTACTTTACTTTGCCAACTCAAATGCCAACTCAAAAAAATGATTCTCTTTGGGGCATTTGGTAAGAATGTACAAGACTTCTTGATTTGTGCATCTAGGAGATCCATGTTAAATTTTAATGTGAGCATTTATACGATATCTTGGAAACTTTTAAACGCTACAGAATCAAGTCTTGAATTATCAGTTTGTTGATTGCATAGATTTCATATTACTTGAATTTGAATTCTTTACCTTATGCAATATAAGCATTTGGAGCATTCTGGCTGCAGAGAAACTTACCTGTAACAAGATGGGATGGGTATTGATGGAAAGGGTATAGAGAAGGCGCAATTTGTCCCGCTCAGCAAAATGATCCATGAAGACACTGCCAGCATCTGCCACTTCAGCATATCTCCGGACAATGCGATCTAAGAGCCTTTGTGAGGGACATCGTAGCAATGGGCTAGGCAGACCCTGTAAATTGAAATACCCATGTAGGTGATTGTGAGGATAGTTATATGTCTATGGCTGGAACAGAGACCACTATAACTGGGTTACAAATATTGCAATCTTATCACCCAACTTTCTTTGAGCAATTATTAATATCTTTTGTTCTTACATTACCTACATTTCCCACCATTTACAAGAAAGCTCTTAAAATAAATTTTTAAAAAAGGTTCATAAAATTAATGAATACATCAAAAAAGTCTTAAGTTTATATGTAGTATTCAATGTTTCTGGTCCCCTACCTCTGCAAAGAAATAGGGAGGGATGGGACTTTTCATATCTTTTCTTTGAGGGTCAATTGAGGCAAACAGAGTTGTGACTTGCCCAGGGTCACACATGTACTAAGTTTCTGAGGTGACTTTTTAACTCAAAAGAGGAATCTTTCTTTTTCTATCTCTTTCTTTCTTTCCTTCTAACAATCAAAGGGAGATATAGAATATTTGACCTTGAATCAGGAAGACTTTTTTTTTTTTTAATTTAAAAAAACTTGGGAGGATGGGAGAGGCAATGGGGTTAAGTGACTTGTCCAAGGTCACACAGTTAGCAAGTATTAAGTATGAGGCTGAATTTGAACTCCTGACTTCAGCATCAGTACTGTATCCACTGCATCATCTATCTGTTCCCATTCTTTTCTCAGAGTTTTTATGGATATGTTTTATTTTTACATTATAAATATTTGAAAATCACTGCTAACTTCTAAGAAATCTCTTGTAACATATTAAAATAGTTAAGTAAAGTTAATATTAATTATTATCAATGTGATCCCAGGCAAGTCAATTAACCTCTCTCTTTTTTTATCTCAATAGAATTTTATTTTTTCTAAATACACACAGAGTTTTCAATATTCCTTTCTGTAAGATTTAGTGTTGCAAATTTTTCTCCCTCCCTTTCTTATCTCCTTCCCTCCCAAGACAGCAAGCAATGAAATATAGGTTAAATAAGTGCAATTCTTTTAAACAAATTTCCATATTTGTCATGCTGTGCAAGAAAAATCAGACCAAAAGGGAAAAAAGCATGAGAAGGAAAAAAAACCATACAAATAAAAAAAGGGGCTTCGTTGATCATTCTAATATCACAACAGTCAATTTTGATTGTTTTAATATTCTGATTCTTTCTATTTACATTGTGATATTCATTGTGTATGCTGTTTTCCTGGTTCTGCTAAGTTCATTTTATATCAGTTCATATAAATCTTTCCATGCTTCTCTGTATTCATCATATCTATTATTTCTCCTGGCACATTCATATACCATAATTTATTTAACCATTCCTCAATTGTTGTCATATACTTTGTTTCCAGGACTTTGCTACTATAAAAAGTGCCACTACAAGTATTCTCATTCTATAAGAACCTAAAAAGTATATTTTATTCATTTCTTTGCATAATTCCAAATTGTTTTCTTGAATGTTGCATCAGTTCACAGCTTCATCAATAATGCATTAGCATGTGAATATTTCTGTAACCCTTTCAATATTGCTTATTTCCATATTTGTCATTTTTGTCAGTTTTCTGAAAGTGAGGTGAAATGTCAGGTTTTTAAAAATTTGCATTTCTCTTATCTTAGTATTTTGGGGCATTCTTTCATGACTATTAATAGTTTGTGATTCTGATTGTTCATATTCTTTGATCACTTATTTACTGAGGAATGAATTTTGGTCTTATTTATTTCTGCTAGTTGCCCATATATCTCAGGGATATTTAATACAAAGATTTTTTTTTCTCCCCCAGTCAACTACTTCCTTTTTTATCTTAGCTTTATTCATTTTGTTCATACAAAAGCTTTTTTGTTTTGCTATTGAATTTACCTATTTTTCATAATTGCCATTATCCCTTGATTAAGAATTCTAGAACTAGGAGAAGCATATGATCATCTTTTTTTCTAATATTTTAATAGTATGATCTTTAATATTAAAGCCAAATATCCATTTTGAACTTATTATGGAATATGATGTAAGCGGTGGTCTAAATTTTATTTCCAGAAGACTATTTTCCAGTTTTCCTAGCAGTTCTTGTTAGATAAGGAGTTTTTTTCCTAGCTTATTTATGTTTTCAGGTTTCTTGAACAGTGGATCATTAAATTAAATTTATTTCTCTTTCATTTCTACATTTTGCATTATTTCCTATGATTTTCTAGACATTTTATTCATATAAATCAATTTTGTTATTTTATGTTTAGCATAAAATCTATATATTTATTTTGGTTATGTTAGTAAGATCTAATGTCATGTCTAGTGAATATTTCTTCAGCTACTTGAATTGTTTCTTACTTCTTAAGTAGTATTATTTTATTATATCTATAAAAATAATAAATGTTCCTTGTTAGAATGACTCTCAAATATTTTGTGTATTTTGTAGTTATTCTTGAATCTTTCTTTTCTATTATTGGTTATATGTGTGTATGTATTTTAGCTGAATTATTTTCAGTCTCAACTCTTCATGACCCATTGAGGAGTTTCTTAGCAAAAAATACTGAAGCAGTTTGACATTTTCTTCTCAAGTTCATTTTACAGATGAGAAAACTGAAACACACAGGATAAAGTGACTTGCTCAAGGTCACACAAATAGCGAGATAAGTCTTCCTGACTCCAGAGCTGTGCACTATGGTGCCACCTAGCTTATTACACACTACACATACACAAATACATGTGTTTATGTATACATGATCATGTATATCCATATCCATGTATATGTATATCTATATGTATCTGTGTATATATTTATACATGCATACACACTATACAAATTCTGGCTAATTTTTGTGATTTTATCTTGTAGCCTACAAATTTATTGAAGCGATTAATTTTTCCTTTTTTCTTTTCTGATTTGTTTTTGAGGATTTCCTAAACAATTTAATTTGTTTGTGAATCAATATTGTAGCAGTAAAACAACCCCCCATATATGAGTCATTCAAATAAGCCTTTTGTGAGTTGTTCTTTATGTAACTATATATAATATATGCATATCATATATATATATTAATAGATTACAAAACTTTGTATAACTAAATTCTCTGGAGAATTGCATTATGGTTAGTCTTAGAACAAGGAAAATCCAAGTTCCATTTCCACATCTGACATTTACTATCCATAAAACCCTGAGCAATTTCTTTGTGCTCTAGGCCTTGTATTGTCTTTTACTAATTTTGTTAAAAATTTCCCAATTACATTATAATCTGGTTCTGGCTACCCTAGGGAGTGATGGAGGTCCATAGGTCAGGTGCTTGATACTTCTGCTGTGGGCAGCTCTATTGGAGAGAAAGTATTAAGAGTCCTTACCAGGGTGGTTTCCTTTATTAATGAAATTATAGGTCCAGTTTCTAATTTCTATTATTTTGTAGGTAATTTTATATTTATTTTAAAATCCTAGTTTTGTGTTTGTGGCAGCTCTTTTTGTTGTAGATAGAAACTGGATGTTGAATCGATGCCCATCAATTGGAGAATGGTTGGGTAAATTATGGTATATGAAGGTTATGGAATATTATTGCTCTATAAGAAATGACCAGCAGGAGGAATACAGAGAGGCTTGGAGAGACTTACATCAACTGATGCTGAGTGAAATGAGTAGAACCAGAAGACCACTGTACACTTCAATACTGTATGAAGATGTATTCTGATGGAAGTGGATATCTTCAACATAAAGAAGATCCAGCTCACTTCCAGTTGATCAATGATGGACAGAAACAACTACACCCAGAGAAGGAACACTGGGATGTGAATGTAAATTGTTAGCACTACTGTCTATCTACCCAGGTTACTTATACCTTCGGAATCTAATAATTAATGTGCAACAAGAAAATGGCATTTACACACATATATTGTATCTAGGTTATATTGTAACACATGGAAAATGTATGTGATTACCTGTCATCGGGGGGAGGGAGTGGAGGGAGGGAGGGGATAATTTGGAAAAATGAATAATAAAAAAAAAATCCTAGTTTTGTTGGCATAAAATTGATCTAGTAAATTCTGGTAATTATTTTTTAATTTTTTTCTGGATTTGTTGTGATTTCATCTTTTAACTGATTTCTCTCTTTGAATCATGTTGGCTAAAGTTTTATCAATTATTTAAGGTCATTCAAAGAACCTCCCTTTAGTTTTATCATTTGTATAATCTTTTTGGTTTTCCAATGCACTTTGCAACTTATCTGTTTTATGGGTAAATTTAGCCAATAATATTTAAGATTACAATTATTGTGTTTGTTTTTTGAGTCAATTAGGTGAAGCTATGGATAGAACTTGGAGTCAGGAAGGCCTGAGTTCAAATCCAGTCTTGGACACTTATTGATTGTATGAAAGTTACTTAGCCTTTGTTTACCTCAGTTTTCCTCAACTTTAAGATGGGGAGAATAAACAATAACACCCCCACCTTACAGTGTGATTGTGCAGATCAAATGAGATCCAAGTGAGATAATTTATCAATTATATTTGGAGAACACTTACTGATGAGGTCTTCAATGTTAGATGTGGTTAGCAGAGGAACTGATAAAAATTGAACCCTGAGGCAGGCAGGGAGAAGACGCAGACATCAGTTTAGCTCCATGGTCCCACCCTTTGGGGAAGTGATCAAAGTTATTTCAGATTCCTTTATAGAAATCCCAATCTTGCCCCAGAGGTTATATTTTCCCTATAAAATCTACTTGTGAGCCATCCCATGGCTGCTATCTTCTTTTAGGTCAGCCATCTTGGGCACTCTGCCTTGTGGTATTTCCCCTAACTCCACTCTACTTCCCAACCCCACTTTTCTTCCTTACAGCTAAATGACTCTTTGAGAGTCCTAAGTTCCTTTCAGGATTTAGCCTGCCAGCTAAGGGCATGTGATCCAACCTCATGGGTGCTCCCTTTCTTCTGAGTAATTGTGAGTTCCACTAAGGAACTTATCTGCCATATGCTCTCTCAACTCTATTTTATATTTACCATTCCCGATGTCTACTGTATCCCTTCATTTTGTCTGTAATTTCTTCCCTAAATAAATCTATCTTTTGCCAAAGAAAATGGCCATTGTGAATTCTTCACATGACTGAACCACAGTTTTTGGTGCCTGCCATCATTTGGTGACAAACTCCACATCATAAATCACTCAACCATGGTGCCTGTTTCATTTTAGTGATGGAGTACGAGAGTGCAGAAGTGCTGAACCCTCCAAATATACTGGGGTTCCAAGGCTCACCATATGGCCCATATGGGCCCCTGAAAGTTAAGAATATGGTAGGTTGAATCCAAAAATACATTGGGTTTTCAGGTTGGTTTTGCAAGGTATCTCAAAAGAATTTGTAGGCTTAGATCACCTCCAAATCAAAAAGGAAAAAAAAATTTATTATGTCATTGATTGGCAGGCTAAGTTGCAAAAGGGCAGTTAGCTAATAACAAAGGGAAAGACCTGGACTAAATTCTCTAATGGAACTCTCCATTAACAAAAAGGAAAATGCCATTAAGACAGGCTAAATTCCTAGAGATGCTGTCATAAGATGGGCAGTTCCTGATAAACCCACAATGCCATAAGAGGGGCATCCTAATATCCTAAAGAAATTAACAAAGAAGTGGGGTGCCATTAAGTTCTTTTATAGAAGAAAAATAACCTCGAGGATTGACATCTAGTTGTCTTTCTGATTGGATACAGTAACTGTAAACTCATCATTTTGTCAATTCAAGGAATTCAACAAGGAATTTAAGGAGGACCTACTACAATAAAGGCTATTTTAAAATAACAAAATATCAGCTAAAGGATGAGCTAATGCTGTTAGTACTCTTCCCTGGAGTAGGTTGGATAGTAATTCAAGCCCTCTCCTGTTAATGCTCCTCCCTATGACCTATCCAGCTACCATAGAATTGGGATCTTTATTCACCCCCATCATTAGGTACCATATAAATGCTTGTTCCCTTTCCTTTATCTCTTCATCAAATCCTGTTTTTAAAATTGGGGGTGGGGAAGGAGGGGCAGCTTGATGGTGCAGTGAATAGAGCCCCAGCCCTGAAGTCAGGAAGACCTGAATTCAAATCCAGCCTCAGATATTTAACACTTCCAGGCTGTATGATCCTGGGCAAGTCACTTAACTCCAATTGCCTCAGCAAAAAGAAAAAAAAAAAAAAAATTGGATGTGATTTAATTGCTACAGGGAACTCCCAATGAGGAGCATTTCACAATTCCCCTCAAGCAGATTGGCCATTGCTCCATTATTTATAGTTTTAGAGAGTTGCCTGTAGGCATTCACAGGTTAAATGATTTATTCAGATAACACAATCTGAGGCAGAGTTTGAACACAAGTCTTACTTATCCTGATGGCAGTTTTCAGTCCAGTGCACTATGTTCAGTTTCTTTGGTTTTCCATTATCCTAAATTTTGTCTATTAAACTTTAACTTTAAAAATGTAATTTGTACTTGAGGTAATGATAAGTGCATTAAACATTCTGCAAGTGTATTAAACCTTCTGCAGGCAGCATGGCAAGATTCATCAATAATAGAGTAGAATTAGAGCAGCTGGATAGTGCATTGGATAGAATGTTGAGCTTAGAATCAGGAATACTGCCTTTCCTGAGTTCACAACTGACCTCAGCCACTTATTAGCCATGTGATCCTGAGCAATTCACTTAACTCTGTGTGCCTCAGTTTCCTAATCAATAAAAATGAGCTAGAGAAGGAAATGGCAAGCCACTCCAGTATCTCTGCAAGAAAACCCCAAATGGGGTCACAACTGAACAACACAACAATAACAAACGAACAAAGCAAGATTTCTAGCGTGCTGGGTAGATGCTCTATGGAAAATGTATGGGGTCATGAAGAGTCAGACACGACTGAAAAATGACTGAACAACTGAACAGTAGAATTGAGCCTTTGACCCTTTACAAGCCATAGTTTTTCCTACTTCAGACATTAGCTCACTCATCTCTCTGTATGTATGTGCACTGCTTTGCTAATCCATTGAATGTTGGGTGAGTTTCTTTGGAGAGCTTTAAGGAATAGCCTTAAAGAATAACTTTAAAGAATTTGTAGGTTGAATCTTCACCCATACGCTAGCTTCAGTGGCCTCACAGTGATATCCAGCATGTTCTTCAACTCCATAATGAAGCCCCCATGGCAAAGTTTATCATAGGTTGAACTCTTTTTTAAAAATGAGCACAATTTGTCCATAGCTTGCTTTATTTGGAACAATCTGATTCCCATCTCCACATGCACACCCACATGCCCTATTCTTTTCTTTCTAGCCCAGAACTTTTGATTCTACTTTTACTTTAAGTAAATTTTAAAATTCTTTCTTTGTTAAACTCTGGTAAAAGTGTGGTTCAGAAGTTTACTTCTCCTCTACTTCCCACTTTTTTGTATGACCTTTATCTGACACAGCTGATTTCAGGAAATACCTTCACTTATTTTTGCTCTTCTCTCCTTTGTTTCTTTAGGATATTTTTAATCTTCCCCTACAGCCTATAGATGTTCTTTCTTTCCAAAAATCAATAAATCAACAAACATTTAAGTACAAAATATGTGCCAAGTATTGTGGATATAAAGACAAAAATGAGTCTTACCTCTTATTCAAATAATTCTAATAGCTGAAGTACATAATTTACATATATATTTATATACAAATAAGGATAGAGACTGATTTGCCATTTGATTAGGATAAGGGGATTTCCAGAAACTCACTCTACCAAGACAGATTAGCACCTTCTCAGAAAGTTACAGTGTCAGAGAGTTGCCCAAAGCAACATTTTCCAAATGATTATGCATTATGTTTATTGTATTATATATTATTATATATTGTTATGTATACAACTGAGAGAATTGAATATTTTTCTCATATTAAAAAACAATTATTGAATTAAGATTAAACTTTTTCTCCTTTCTATTTTCTCATTCAGAAATCACCTCCTGTAGATTATTCAACTAGTCTTTGAAGTCAGGACTAATGATGAGATAAAATCTTGTGTAAAACTTATCTAACTGGGAAAACTTAGATCTGATCAAAAGGTACAGAAATTCTAGTCTAGATGAATTGGTGAATTCCAGCCCATTATGTTTTGGTTAAGACAAGTCTGAGTGGAAGTAAATTTCCCCTTTTGTCTATATTGCCCTAGTCTGGGGTAGTTAGCAAGAAATACGTCTCTGTATAAAGTTCTGAATGATTAGAATTATGTTTCCCCCAACCCTATGTTAGAATAAACCTCTCTCTCATTTTAATATTCATTCTTTCATAAATTGTTAATTGATCAGAGTTGATTGCTGCCTGCCAGGAACACCCACTTTTCCAAGGGCATAAAAAAATATAGAGGCCTATTATGTTTTGATGGGTTTACAAGAGATGGCCAAATGACCATCCCTTTATTATTTGCTAGTCATAATTAATAAAATGATCAATTATTCAGGAATCATGTCTCTCAAACTTTTCATATTACACGATAAAAATAGTACCAAAACAGAACATTTTAAAAGGTGGACTGCAGATAAAATAGTATTTGATTCTAGAGTTGATTGGGAGTTGCTGCAATTTGCTGAATAAGGATGTAATGTAGTTAGACGTGCTGCTTTCCCTTGAGGAAAATCACTCTGGCAGTTTATAATTAGGATGGATTGAAGAAGGAAGAAACTTGATTTGACTAAAAAAATCAGGAGGTTAGTGTAATAGTCTAAGTGAGAAGTACTAAGAACCTGAACCAGGATGGCATCTATTTGAGTAGAGAGAAGGGGACAGATAAGAGAACTATTGTGGAAGAAGAAATGACATAATTTGGTAGCTAATTAGATATGTGGGATAAAGGAAAGTAAGAAGTCAAATATTATTCCAAGTTTCCAAATCTGGCTGACTAGATGGACAGGGATACTTTTGACAGAAAAGAGGGTATCTTGGAAGAAAAATAAGTATGGGAAAGAGGTAATAAGTTCACTGTTAGACATGTTGACTTTGAGATGCTTGTGGAACATCAAATCTGAAATGTGTAATAGGCAATTTGATGAAGTAGGACTAGATTCAGAAGAGAGATGAGAATCGAGTAAATAGCTGTGAGCTGGCAGAATCATTGAAACTTTGGGGGCTGAAATAGTCACCAAATGAGTCATTGGACATGGAGAAAAGAATATTCTTGACAGTGCCTTGGGGAATATTCAAGTTTAGAAGTGGGATATCTGTGGTGATATAGCAAAATAGAGTAAGAGGGAATGATCATGTAGGTAGAAGAACCACTGAATGTCAGGACTGTCCAGAGAGGAAGAAGAATAAGTACCTAGGAAGAGAAGATAATCAGTAGTAGTATCCAATATGTAGAGAGATTCAGAGGGATGAAGATTGAAAAAAAGATCATTAGATTTGTCAATTAAAATATCATTGGTGACTTGGAGAAAGTGGTTTCTAATGATTGAAAAATAGGCACAATTAGGAGGATAAGAATTTGGGAGACTAGAAAGATAGAAGTGTCCTCCTCAGCACAGAGAAGTTAGAAGAGTTTAAACCCAGCCTCTGATACTTAGTAGCTATGTGATTCTGGGCAAATCACTTAACCCCAAAAGAGAGAGAGAGGCAGAGAGACAGAGAGAGAGACAGAGACAGAGAAAAAGTGAGAGACTGCCACAAAGAGATTGAGACAGAGAAAGAGACAGAGACATAGAGAAAGAGAGACAGACAGAGACACAGAGAAAAAGAGACAGACAGAGACACAGAGAGGGGGGGGGGAGGGAGGAAGGGAGCTTAGAAGAGGTGTGGAATTGGGTGGGAAATGTAATATATACGTAACTGAATATCTTCCAACCAAAAAGTGGACAGTGTTTATTGTTGTAGTAGGGAGATCAACTACCAGTCACTATTCCAGAGAATAGAATGCAGGCCCAGGGAATTCAAAAGGTAATCTGGGGGATAATGAATGGGGATAGAGGAAACTTTCGCATATTTAATATATGGTTTGAAACTGGAGCCTTTCCTCTGGATGTCAAGTAGCCATATGCCCTGTATAATGTGTGAGGTAATTCTGAGGGAAAAGTAAGAGTTCTATAATGTGAAGATATAACGTGCTCTCCTGGCAGTTACAATTACTAGTCTGTCCTAGACCCACCACTGTCCTTTGCAGTGTGAACTCTACCCGGCTCGCCTCCTCTGAGGCCTTCAAAGGTCTCTGGCCACAATCTCTTGAATCTATAGCTTAATAACCGGTAGCGCACATAATCTTAAAAGCCTTTATTATACCTACTCACATAATGCCCTGACTTGTTGGTTGCCGAGTGAACACCTGGTCAGAAGACCCACGTGTTCACTACCAAAACCTTTACCTCTTTTGGCTATCCATCTTGGCTTGGCCACCCAGGCTAGGAAGCCAGGGTGAAGAACGCCAGGTTAAAGAGGGCGATTGCTGCCTGCAGTGGGCTTACATAGGGCCTGTGAGGTCACACACACAGCCAATCAGCGAGAGAGTCACCCATTACGAAGCTATCTCAATATGGCCAGGATCCCACCCAAGGGCAGTCCTAATATCCACAGAAATTACTTCCGGACCATTCAATCTCCCGATTTGCTGTGGCACCCATTTAAAGGCCCCTTACACGAAGATATTGACCTTATCTCTCATTCATTTCCTTTTAACATATTGAGGTGCATTGCAGTTGATGTGTGATTGGTTAGGAAGTTATAGATTATATCATCTAAATTTAGCTAAACTCACCCTCACAAAATAGACAAATGGCTTATAATATTCCGCAAAGAAATCATAGAATGAAGATAAGACTAATCATATAAGGACAAACAAATGACCAGAAAGCAAGCTGACAATTTTTCCTATTCTGAGTATGAACTCTTCATCATCTATGTTATAAGATAAAAAACAATGAAAATCTAACAGGACCTGACAAGTCAGTCAAAAAATTCAAAATTATCTAGAAGATAATTTGAATTAGGGATTTACATAACCTTTAATCATTCACCATAAACTTTGCCCTAAATATACACTGTCCTTTGAGATATAGTCAAGGATAGTATGACATTATTGGGCAGCTAGGTTGTGCCATGAATAGAGTTCTGGGCCTGTAGTCAGGAAGAGTCATCTTCCTGATTTCAAATCTAGCCTCACATTCTTAGTAACTGTGTGATTCCAGGAAAATCTCTTAACCCTGTTTGCCTCAGTTTCCTTATATCTAAAATGAGCTGGAGAAGGTACTGGCAAACCATTCCATTATCTTTGCCAAGACCCCATACAGGGTCACAAAGAATCAGACAGGACTAAACAACAAGTATGAAACTATTACCATTAGCAGAATATTTCAAAACTAAACTTTCATTATCAAAAATTATGTAAGTTTATTATCTTTTTTAAAAACCTTATATTTGTACATTTAAAATGTTGGAATCAAAATTTTTTGACTTGTTTAAAAAAATCTTCCAAATAAAGAGTTTCAGTGAGTTTTGAGCCAATTTGTTAAAAACATAAAAATTGTTTCAATTGGTTTGCAAGAAAAAATAATTAACATCAGGGAATGTAAAAAATTAATTGTTTGATTTTTTTAAAAAAGCCTTTACATAATTAGTGGATAAGATTATACTAATTTATTAAGCTTTCCTAGTGATACACTTCTCCTATTTGTCTCTATGTATCTTTGGAATGTATCTTGTCTAGTTATGATAGGTATTAATGTCAAGGCTCAAAATAAACTAAACTTTAAACCTTTGAATTTCTGATTTAGCTGGTAAAGTGCTAAGCTAAGGTTTAAAAAAAATAATGAAGCATAGTCTATCACATTATTCGCACTGAAAAAATTATGTTAATAATTAGGAGCCTACATTGTTACTTAATTTGCTATACTGTTTGATTATATCTTTTACTATTAATATGAGTCATTTGCTCTTAATTTTTTTAGTAAGAGCATAAAGGTTTTTTTATATGTATGAAGGTAGAGGGTGGGGGTGGGGTAGGAATAAAAGCAATTCACAATGTCCTTTAAAAGGGAAACAGCCCTGGGGAATTCAAAATAGGTAGAAAGGAGCTACAGCATGGAAGAATATTAGATGAGACTGAGGGAATTAACAATAAAGAGTGGTGCAATCTCTTAATCTCCTGCCCCTAATCCATGTGAAAATAGTCCTGCCCAAATTCACTTTTGCCCCAAGATCTTATCTATCGATCATCTATATATCTAATCTATCATCTGGCCATCCAACTATTTAACATCTATCTATCGATCTAATCTATTATCTATCCATCCATCCATCCATCCATCCATCCATCTATGAATTATCTAATCTATCTATCCATATAACTATATCTATCTATCTACATTTCTATCTATTATCTATCGATCTAATCTATTATCTATCCATCCATCCATCCATCCATCCATCTCTGGATTATCTAATCTATCTATTCATGTATTTATATCTATCTTTTTTTTCTATTATCTGTCTATATACTTATATATCTATTTTGGTATAGCTAGAGATGTATAATATCTATATACTTATAACAAACAGATACAGATGTAGAATCCAAGGGAAAATGGGCCCAAGATTAGAGAACACATATGATAAAGGAATAAGTTAGAGCTACTGACTGTTGGAAATCATTTTTTCCCTTCATGTGGTAATCAAAAAGCTGCTCTTAAGCAAGAGGAATCAGTATCCATAAGATCTCAGTATGGACACTTCTTTAGCACATTTGACCAGAGATGGAAGAATGGGAAGTCCTCTGGACCCTTTGAAGCCCATGAGGTCCTTCTGCCCAAATGATAGAAGGGAAGAAGACCTAGTCCAAGCCAAAACTGAGTCTCTACTCCCTGTCACCCATCAAAAGTTTCCTCTACAGGAATGTTCTGGAAAGTGATGCTACTTCCACTCTTTAGAACTTTTTGATTTCGGGTAATTCATTCTTTTTTAAAGGCCCCAGAAATTGTGACAGAATCTCTCAGCCAAATAGAACAAAGTAGCAGTCTGAAGAACTAGTGTTCTTTTATTCAGCAAATGGCTTTCAAAGATTTTTCATACTTATTCTGAGGCCTTGAGTCAGAATGATTCATCTTCTCACTCTATTTGTTTTTTTATTCCTTAAAGGGGTATAGAAGGACCCACATGTGCAAAATATTTATTGTAGCTCTTTTTGTAGTGGCAAAAAATTGGAAATTAAGTGAATATCCATCAATTGGGGAATAGCTTAATAAGTTATGGTATATGAATGCAATGGGATATTATTGTTTTATAAGAAATCATGAGCAGACTGATTTCAGAAAAGCCTGGAGAGACTTATATGAATTGATGCTGAGTGAAGTGAGTAGAACCAGAAGAACATTGTACACAATAACAGCAAGATTGTGTGACAATCATCTATGATAAACTTAGCTCTTCTCAGCAATGCCATGATGCAGGACAATTCTGATAGACTTGGGATGGAAAATGACATCTATATCCAGAGCGAGAACTATGGAGACTGAATGTGGATCAAAGCATAGTATTTTCACCTTTTTTGTTGTTGGGTTTTTTTTTGCTTTTTCTTTCTCATGACTTTTTTCCCTTTTGGTCTGATTTTTCTTGTATAACACAAAAAACAGGGAAATGTGTTTAGAAGAATTGCACATGTCTAACCTATATCAGATTGTTTGCTATGTTGGGGTGCAGGGAGGTTAGGAAGGGAGGGAGAAGAAAGTTTGGAACACAAATTCCTACAGAAATGAAGGTTGAAAACTATGTATTTGAAAAAAATAAAATACTATTGAAAAAGATGAAGTTGCTATAGGATTGAATAAATCCTCTATGAGATATTTATCTCATGTGTTAATTCTTCTTGGCTGCTCTTCCCATTTTTGTGGGGTTAAGGATGTGTAAGTGTGTGAATGTGTGCACACAGGTGAACTATTTCCATTACTTTTTGAAGCACTTAGAAAAGATTAGGATGTTGGAGACTACAATATGGTAGTTCCACTCTCAGTGATGAAGAAGGGTTTGTTATAGAAATCTTTACAGACCTTTTCATTTTGACCCATTTGCGGCATGATTTTAACCTTAAATACTCTCATGGTGATGTGACTTAATTAACCTTGAACAAAATGTTGAACCATGCTTTCTGTAAATGTTTTCTTGCCAGTGCTTTTTTTTTTTTTAAATGAAATGCTCACACTAAGCATGTTCATAATCTTCTGATATTTTATGTAGTAATATTTTACATACAAATTGGTATTATACAATCCCTTAATGGCTACAACTTTCCCCTTGGTGAGAAGATCAAATTTTTGCTTATGATGGCAATTGCTAGGCTCTTTTGTTCTTTTTATTGTGACAATAAATTCACATTATTTAAATTTCCTTAAGAAATTCTGAAAGTTTGAGTTAATATGAACATTTATCCATTTTCCATATTTTGGCATCAACAGCATGTTTAAATAATTCAGGTTGGAAATATCTCTTTTTGTGAAGGGAAGAGGAAAGGAGAGGAATAAATATTTATAAAGTTCCTACTGTGTTCCAGGCACTGTGCATTAAGAGACAATTTACCTTATTTGATCTTTAAAACAAACTTATTGGGCAAATATTATTATTATCTCCATTCTACAGGTGAGGAAACTGAGGCAGACAGAAGTCAAAGACCTTGCCGAAGATCAAACAGCTAAGTTTCCAAGGCTGAATTTGAACTCAGGTCTTCTTGACTGCTGCTTAGCCCTTATTGTCAATGCTGACTAGCTGCTGTTGCATGCCATATAATCTGTTCATTTTAATTCTTTCTTCTAATTTGTAATTGATTTTATCTTTGCTTTAACAGTGATGGCCCAGTAGCTGATTAGCATACAAGCCCCATGTTGGTAGCCAATCATTTTCTGTCTGCTCATTTTCTATGATGATATACAGATATGTCAGTCATTTGGAATAGTCAATAGTTCTGCCAGGGTTTCACTTTGGACAGTTATTGTTTTTCTATTGTCACCAGAAGAACTCAGTCTAAGTTTGACTAGATGAACCAAATTGAACTGGTTTCCCTCTCTTTAGTTTAGTTTAGGGCTGAATTTTATAGCATTTAAATAAGGAATTTCATTAATCTTATATCATGTTTTTAAAAAACAAATAATACTCCCCAAAATACCTCAGTCTTTGCTCTTAAAAAGCATACTACAATGACTATTAGAGATATTGCAACAGGGATAAGTGTGAGGAAGTCAAGGATTTTAAGGATTTCAAACTCACAAAGAAACAGAATTAGTTTTTAGGATAAGTTTTCTTCGAAATATAAAGGCCAATGAGGTAAAAGACTGAAAACAACATTGAGAAACCACAAACTATGGCTAGGAAACATCCTAATTAGTCTCCAGAAAATGAGAAAAGCTGAAGAATTTGTTATTGATTCTACTAGTTAGTGACCCTGAGCTGTTTGCCTCAGTTTCCTTATCTGTAAATTGAGGTGGAGAAGGAAGTGGTAAAACATTTTGCTAAGAAAACTCCCCAAAAGACACAACTGAAAATGATTGAATAGCAACAACAACTGATAATGGGAAATCTGAAGAAAAAATATTTGCCATGGACAAGACAATACAAATACTGGAATAGAGACATACCTTATTTTATTGTACTTCACAGATACTCTCTTTTTTTTTGACAGATTATTGAACAAGTCTCTCAGCACCACTTTTCTTTCTTTCCTTTTTTTTTTAATTAAAGTTTTTTTTTATTTACAAAACATATGCATAGATAATTTTCAACATTAACCCTTGTAAAACCTTGTGTTCCAAATTTTCCCTTCCTCCTCACTCCCTCCCCTAAATGGCAAGTAATCCAATATATGCTAACCATGTTGAAATATGTTAAATCCAATATATGTAAACATATTTATAGCACCACTTTTCTAACAGCATGTGAAATGTCTGTGTCATACTTTGGAAATTCAATATTTAAAATTTTTTCATTATTTTTTATATCCGTTAGGGTGATCTATGATCTTTGATGTTACCATTGTTATTATTTTGGGGTACAACAAATATATTATGTGTGTTCTGACTGCTTTACCCACCAGTAGTTCCTGATTTCTCCCTCTCCTTAGGCCTCTCTATTCCCTGAGATATAACAATATTGAAATCAGGTCAATTAATAACCCTACAATGACCTCTAAGTGTGAAGTAAAAAAAAAAAAAAAATGTGCTGTCTTATTTTAAGAAATACCAAAGCCCATCCCAGCTTTCAGCAACTACCAGCAACCAGCATCAACCCTGATGCAAAGCCTTCTACCAGCAAAAACATTACGACTCATTGAAGCCTCAGATAATTAGTATTTTTTGGCAATAAAGTATTTTTAAATTAAAATATGTACATCATTTTTCTAGACATGATGCAATTGCACAGAGGTAGAGCCAAGATGGTGTAGAGCAGACAGGACCTTGCCTGAGCTTTCCCCAGCTTCTCTCAGAATCAACGCTAGATCAACACTCTGAACAGATTTTGGAGTGACAGAACTCACAAACATTCAGAGCAGAACAATTTTCCAGCTTAAGATATCTTGGAAATTCTTCAGGAAAGGTCTATCTTATCGGGTAGGAAGGAACACAGCCCAGAGCAGGGAGGCCTGGTATGGGCAGGCTGGGCTCAGGGAATCTAGCAGATTCTTAGCCAAAATACAGCCACATTAGTTATTCTGTCATGGTTCAGAAGACCAGTGGATCAGCAGACCACCTGGGAGACTTCCAATGCAATTATAGAAAGCAAATTTTGAGTCTCTGAACTCCAGCATAACAAGTAGAGCTTGGCCAGACCTACCAGTGCAGTGGGAAAGCCTACATTAGTCCCAGTCCCAGCCTCAGCCTAGCACAGGCAGTGAGAGGTCTCTGCCCCACTGCAAAAGGGATTGGGATAAATTTCCCCTGAGCCCTAGGAGCAGAGTCAACTCTAAAAAATGAACAAAAAAGGAAAAAAAGATTTGACCATAGAAAAACTACTATGGAGACGGGGAAGATCAGAACACAAACCCAGAAGAGAAAACAATGGCTAAATTCCTTCAGGTGAGATCTCAGAGAGGAATATAAACTCAAAAGGCTCTCTTGGAAGAGTTCAAAAAGGATCTTAAAAGAAAAATAGAAGAAAAATGGAAAAAGAAATGAGTGCTATATAGAAGTGTAAAAGGTTGGGAGAAAGCTTAAACTAGCTTAGAAAAGGAAACAGAAAATTGACTGAAGAAAACAATAAATTTGGCAAAATGGGAAAAAAAACATACTGAAGAAAACAACTTCTTAAAGAATAAATTTGGCAAAATGGAAAAAGGAAAGAACTCCTTAAAAAATAATATTGGCAAAATGGAAAAAGAGAACAACTCCTTAAAAAATAATATTGGTGAAATAGGGGGAAAAAATCCACTGAACAAAATGACTCCTTTAAAAGTACATTTGGTCTAATGCAAAAGGAGGTGAAAAAGCTAATTGAAGAAACTAATTCACTAAAAATTAGAACTGGACAAATGGAAATGAGTGACTCAATGAGACATCAAGAGTCAAACAAAACCAAAAAGTGAAAAAAAGAAGAAAATGTAAATACCTCATTGGACATGATACAATTAATTGCACACTTAATAGACTATAATACAATCTAAACATAAGTTTTATTTGTATTGAGAATCTAAAAATTAGTGTGACTCACTTTATTGAGATATCCACTTTATTGTGGTAATTTGAAACTGACTCCACAATATCTCTGAGATATGTCCATACTAAAGATTTGAAAAAAGATAACTTTTACAGATGAAATTCACTTTTTCATTCAAGATTAGACATAGTCCAAAACCTTTGGGAGAAGTATTCCTGTAAAATCACTCCCTTCCCTGTTCTCCATTCCCCCATATTTGGGGATTTTTTTTATTTCCAGACACTGGAAGCCCCAATGAGGGAAGAATGGACTCTAAAGAAAATGTTGATATATGAAGATGCAAACTTGTAATAATAGGAATACCCAAATAGAGATGTAATACTGCAAAGATTAACTCTTGAAATTGAGAAATGTAAAAAACTTTAAGAGATAGAGGACAGAATGCTTTAATGATTTAGGTACTCTCTTATTTTAATTTAAATTAACTTAAATTTGTTAATTAATGAAAACTGATTTTCCTTTCTCACCTTCATTCCTCCACCGTTAAAAAAAAAGAAAAAGAGAATCTATAAAACAAGTAGACATAGACCAACATAACAAATTCTCACATTGACTATGTACAAAAAAAAAAAAAAAAAAAAAGTTTCATTCTAAACCTTGAGTCTATCACCTCTTTGTAGGATTGTAGGTTGATTTATTATTGTTCCTTTGAAATGAAAAAGTTATATGTTTCTCTTATTTTCTGGTATGCATATCAAAGATTCAATCTAGCACTAGTTTTCCTAACAAGAATATTTGGAAATCTTCTACTAAAGGACTATTTCCCTATATAGGATTACATTGTATGAACAATTTTAAAATTTTGCCTTTTTTATCACCATGAATTTAACAAAACATTTTCTTATACAAAGAAAAGAAACATTTTACAAACATTTCTCCATATAAAGAAGTGGGTTTGTTCCTATAGTTGATTGTTTTTTGAGAAAATGTCCTTGATTTGTTTATCTCTTTTACTATCCAAAAGAGACCAGATTGACTTGGGAATCAGAATCAGTTTGAGTAAGAGATAAAGCTGAGCATTCCTTAAGCTGAGTGCATCAGAAGTTATTTCTGTTATTGGCACACTGAATTCAGAACTTCCCAGTTACACCAGATAACAATCTCAGTCTGATTCATATCAATTCTCAGTTCTGAAAAACGACTCAGTCCAGGGATGTCCTGATAAGACCATTGTGCAACTACCTCACCCCCACCCTTGAGCTGTGATTTTTGTCTTGATAACCTGATCAGACCACTGTGCAATTATTCAACCTCCACTGTAAATTTTGCCTTTATTGCCTATGTTGCAATATGCCCACCTAACTTTAGTTTTGTGTTCCCAAATCTGTCTTCTTAGAAGAAATAAGCCCATGGATACAACCCAGTTGACATTGTAAAGTTTAAATTTAACACTGTACTTAAAACAACTATATCCCTTCTGAACTTCCTCTGCTCTTTTTTTTTTTTTAAGATAGATTGACATACTTTTCTTCCCACTCTCCTTTTTTTTTTTTTTTTTTTTTTTTTTTTTAGTATTATGTCATCACTCCATTTCTTTCCTCTCCACTTATATTATCCCTTATAAGAAACAATTATAATATCCACATATTGGCCATGTTTAAAATGACAGTCTTATATTTGATCTTTATTCTATCACCTCTGCTTAAGAAGGAAAAAGTAAGATTAAATCATGTTTTCTAGAGACTAGATGGGTCATTAATTTGATCAGAGTTCTTAAGTCTTTCACAATTACTTTCCTTTACAATGTAATATTCATATAAATTGTTCTCCTGGTTCTGTGGCAGTCTGTTAAAACAATCATTTGTTAAGGGCTTATTATGTATTATAATGACAGTGTCTAGCAAAGGGCATACAAAGAAAGGCAAAAACAGTCCTTGCCCTTAAGGAATTCACATTCTAATGGAAGGATATGGAAGTAACATGCAAACAATTATGTACATATAAGATATATGCAGAATAAGTGGAAGAGAATTTCAGAGAAAAAGTACCAAAAATCAGGGCTTTGTGCAGAAGGCCTAGGGTTTGATCTAAATCCTAAAGAAAGCCAAAAAAAAAACTTGGAATTAAGACAAGAGGCAGAGCAATCCTGTGTATCCTCAGAATTATGTTACTGGACATTTTTCTTATTATTAGTGATTTAAAGCATTTTAAAGCATGATCTTTGTTTGATAGGTTTGATAGCTTATCTTTTTATTTTTGAAAACTACTTTTTCATAACTTTGACCATTAGAGAATGGCTCTTCTTTCTATGTATTATGTTCCATAAATTGTGTTTGTGTGTGTGTGTGCATGTGTGTGCTATCAGTGCTACAAGTCTATTAGTTGAAATTTGCCACAAAGATTTGTTCCTTGTTAACTTTCTCTTTTCATTCTAACTCCT